>NW_015386720.1:202611-220594 GCF_001527695.2 Protobothrops mucrosquamatus
TATCATCAGCGTACTGGTGGAACTCCACCCCAAAGCCCCGAATGATCTCTCCCAGCGGCTTCACATAAATATTGAACAGTAGGGGAGAGAGGACCGACCCCTGAGGCACCCCACAAGTTAGGGGCCTAGGAGTCGACCTCTGTCCCCCTGCCAATACAGACTGCGTACGGTCGGTGAGGAAGGAGGAGAACCACTGCTACAATTAAATTAATTAGAATTAATATATTTATTCACTATATATTTAGTAATTTCCCCTTCCATTATACTCTTCTTGAAATGCAAGATTCATTATTTAGAAATACTCCTGATTTCCAATAGGAAAGAGCACCAACTGCCCCTGTTTATGGAACTGTCAATGCTGCTAACATCAGATGTTCTTGCTTTGACAACAGATGGAAGTGCAACCATTTTTCTCTATTGCTTCTAGAGTTAGTTGATGCTGGGAGAGGGAATGTGGATGAGAGTCCAGCTAGTCATAACAATAATAACTCAACTGTGGGAATCCAAGGTCATTGGGCCCAGAGTTGATAGAGTTTTTGCAGGTTGGAGAGCTGGGGAGAAAGCCCACGCTTCAAATTAATTGGGGAATGTGATTTATGACTGTTTATTGGAGGAGAGAATTGTGCTTTGATACTTTGTATCCAGGGGAAGAGAATTTAGTTTTTTGTTTCAACTATGTAATGCCAATACTTTGTTTCTCAAATAAAAGATTCTTTAAGGTAAACAATGACTCAAAGTTCTTTTGAAGAGTTTTATCTGTCAGAACTATGACATTAAACCAAAAACTCCAATTTTTACCTAACTATCTTGGGGTCCCGAGCCCCAGTCGCTGTCCCTAGAATTGAGGGATAGACCGACAAAGATTCGGGGAAGATCTCAACATGAAGAATGAAGGAGCGCCTGAAACCAGCACCCCAGCAGTGGCTGCTACCTCAGAGGAGGGAGCGCAGGCCAGCGCGCTGGTGGAAAATGAACATTTTCAAGTGTCTCAGATGAGAGCAAGACCCAAGTCATGAGGACAGCTGATCTGGTCGTCGGGATGGACCACCTCGAGTTGGCCTTGCCACAATCAAGTGCTTCGAAGGTGGACGAGGCCAAGCTGCAAGGAGGGGCTTCCTGCAAGTTGTGTTCCCCAGACCGGTGGAGAACCACGAAATTGACTACCACCGAGGACTTGGGTGAGTGGAAGTACCTGTCCGCAGTCTGTAGTCAGTCAGTGGAGAAGTTGGTGGAAAGATTTGAGGAGCTAGAGACGAAAAGTGGAGAACAACCCTCCCATTCTCCATACGTGAGCGATCATGATATCAGCGAGGCAGCCACCAACTCATGCCAAGGGGAAGTCCCAACCTCACCTGCGCAACTCAAGAAGCTTCCCAGTCCTCAAAGCCACCTACCATGGCCTCCAGCCCCACAGGAAGAGATAGCTCCAATCGTCACCCCTCCAAAAGCCCAGATCACCACCAGCGAGATCAGAGCCTGAGCCGTCACTGGGCCAGCCAAAGCCTGCATTGATGTGCTTACTGGCCACTCAGGTCGGGGCCCATACAGCAATGGGGGATGTTGTAGCCCCCACAGATGGGAGGTCAGCAGTCTCTGGTGGTGCAGCTACCGAATCTGGAGTGGCCGCAGCCCCCGAATGTGCAGCAGCAGATGGGGGCCTTGCAGCAACTGGGGATGATGCAACCACCAGGTGGTCAGCAACTGCTGGGAGTACAACAGCAGCAGTGGGGCTAGCTGCCATCTCCGAATGTGCAGCAACCACTGGGAGGCCCGCAGCAACTGGGGGTGCCATTTCAGAAGCTACTGAGACCATTGGGGGTCATACAGCAACTGGGGATGCCACTAGCAATGCAGCAACAGCCGTGGGGGTGGTTACAGCCCCCAAATGTGCAACAACTGCTGGGAGGCCTGCAGCAACTGGGGATGCAGCAGCCGCCATGGGGGGACCAGCAACCACCGGGAATGCAGGCTCCCTGGGGAGTACAGCAACTACTGATGGAGCCACCTCTTAGAGCAACCTTCGATGGAGACCTGGAGAAGCTAATCTTTTTCCTCAACCAGGTGCATTTTCACTTGAACCACTGCGCCTATTTCTACCTGAATCCAGCCACTATGGTTGACGTGGGTGCATCCAGCTTGGAAGGAGAAGCATCCAAGTGGCTGAAAATTTATACAACGAGCAAGCACCCAAGTTGCATGACCCCTATCTCTTCCTCCTAGGACTGAGAGCAAGATTTGAGGACCCATCCATTGCCCTCATAGTTGAGGAGCAGGTCTACAAGATAAGACAAGCCGGCAGGCCTGCGCTGGAATACGTACAAGAGTTTCACAAGATAGCCGGCCAAATAGAGAGGTGGCCCGAGCAATCCCTAGTCCGTCACTTCAAGGAAGGACTAGATGACCACCTATCTCAGGCTTGTGTCTATCAAGCAGTCCCTAATCAGTTGCAAGAATGGTACCAGGCAGCAGTAAGACTAGACATCCAGCTTGCCCGCTATAAGAAGCCATCTCCACAAGAAGCTGAGCCGAGGCCAGATCAACCCAAACAACAGTCACACTTCCCCCCCAAAAAAGCCTCCAACCGCCGCAGCTACTGAAAATCCCAGGCCACCTGCAGGTCCACCAATCAAGTGCTTCAAATGTGGACAACAGGGCCATTGAGCAGTGAGTTGCCCAGTCCCTTACCTTCAATAGCATAATAGACCGGGACCACCAGCGAGAAATAAACCAGCCCAGCAGCCGGCAAAAGAGAAATCCAACTGGATCACACAGGAACCCATTGCCCAGGTCATGTCCCCCACACAGGAGAGTGCCGAGACCCAAGCCGGAACTGCTGCCACTCTACCCTCCTACGACTGCGACAACGAAGGAGAGAACGACTTGATGGTGAGTCAACACATTTCGCCTTTTTCACTACCTGCCAAACTCATAATCCCTAAGACGGGGGCACAGGTAGATTTGAAAGTATTAGTGGATTCTGGATGCTTCCGATGCATTATTAGCTTGTCACTTGCCCTGAAAATGGGCGTACGAGCAAGACTGCTCTCCAAACCCATGAGGTTTGAGCAAGCTGAGGGCTCCCTAATGAGAGGAACTTTAATCACGTAATTGACTGAACCCCACACTTAGAAATAGGTGAGCACTTGGAGTTCATTTGTTTCATAGTGGCTCTGAAAATGACTGAGGCCATGATCCTAGGGCTAGCCTGGTTAGACAAATGGAAGCCGTTTATCTGGTGGGAGAAGGGAATGAGGACTGTGAGGTTACCAATGGGACCCAAGCCCCCCCTTAACTCAATGGATGTTACAGGAGAACTTATCCCACCCAATGAGCTAGCCAAATAACTGCCTTGTCTCAACCAGGTGAGTCACTCATCCCCAGGGAGTACTGGGATCTAGCGGAGGCATTTAGTGAGAAAGAATGTGACACTCTGCCTCTCCACCGACCCAATGATTGCTCTATCAAACTGTTACCGGGAGCCAAACTCCCACGACCAAGAATGTACGCTATGTCCCCTCTTGAAATGGAGGAGATGCAGCAGTATGTGGACAAGAACCTAGCGAAGGGATTTATCGAATGGGCCAAGTCTGTTGTGGGAGCCCTGGTGTTATTTAAAGAAAAAAAAGATGGGTCACTTCATCTCTGCATGGATTATAAAGGTCTGAACACTGTGAGCGTGGAAAACCAATACTCCCCTCTCCCTCCTGAAGGACTTAGTAACCCACCTGGCAAAGGGGAGTGTCTTCACTAAGTTGGACTTGAGAAAGGCATATTACCGGGTAAGGATAAAATAAGGAGATGAGTGGAAGACTGCCTTTAACTGTCCCATGGGAAGTTACCAATTTAGCCAGCATTGTCCAAAGACACTTCCATGCTCATGTGGTCAGCATGGTTATATGCCAAGGGGCACAGAACACTGTTACCTTCCCACCAAAGTGGTATCTATTTATCTATTTGTATTTGCATGCTTTCAAATTGCTAAGTGGGCAGGAGCTGGGGCAAGTAAAGGAGCTCACCCCATTGCACAGTACTCAGGTCTCAAACTCGGACTGTTTCCAGCTGACAAGTTCAGTATCTTTAAGAGCTGAACCATCGAGCGCCGCCACCACCCCGGTTGGGAATAAGAAATGGTATTGAAAACAGAGGTGTCAATATCATAATGCCCTTATGTATAGCAGTGATTTGATATCTGACCTATTATGTGTGGTTCTGCTCAGTGGAGCTAGTGGAGCTAGAGAGGAGGCAACTAAGATGATCAAGAGGCTGGAAAGCTGAGATATTTTGGGCTGTTTAATTTAGAAAGGAAGCAAATGAAAGGGAACATGATTGAGATGGACAGAATGATACATGGTGTGGATAAAGTGAACAAGGAGAAGCTATTTTCCTCTTCCCAAAAAACAAGAAGCAGATGTGACCCCTGAAATTGAATCCTGGAAGAATCAGGAAAAACAAAAGTATTTTTTTAACACAGTACATTATTCATTTGCAACCAGAAGATGCAATGCTGGCTCCAAGAATGGGTTGGACCATTTCATGAAAATCATGGAGATCAATGGTTATCAGCCTTGATGGCCATGTGACTGCCTTTGAATGCCATCTGCTCCGAAACTAGTGGACAGTCGGAAGAGGATTTTTGTTCTTGTTGTTCTGAAGTTTCCTTTAGTAACTTTGGAATTTTAAGCTGGTTCTGTTTAAATCAACTGCTATTTTGGGGGTATCCCAAATGATTCCTCCAAGTATTAATGTATCCATAGACATCTCCTTTCGGATGTCTTTAAAAACCGTTCTTTTTTTTTTCTTTTTAATTTTTTTTTTAATGTAAAGTTGCAAAACAGAGCCAACCTCTAGCATTTTGTAACTGGTAACTACTACTACCCTGAGTTAGCAGTTCTGTGAATGGATAAACCCTTCATGGCAAACATTTCCTGCTGATAAAATACTCTTTAAATTTTTGTTGTTCCTTAATAGCTTATATTGGCAAATCCAAATAGGGGATATGAATTATTGGAAGCAATCAATGTATCAGTTATTAGTCATGTCCACCAAAATGTGCATAATCATCAGTATTACAATACCAGATGTGATTATAATTAGCATGAATGGTTTATCAAAAAGGATTAAATGTGTTAATACTGTAGAGGATACATTTATTAAAAACTGCACATCCTACTAACTATAGGGACACTCAGTTGTGGAGATACACCTGCTAGAGACTGATTAAAGGATGACCACTTACAGCATTGCCAAAGAACATTAAATGCGCTATCAAAAGAGAGGATAAAGAGTTACATGACAATTGAATATGAAGTAATGCAAATTGAAGAATATAGTAATAGTTACTGCAACTTACATTAAAAATATAATACTTCTCATATTAAAAAGTCTTTGATGAAATAACCTGTGTGCCTGCTCATGCTGACGCTAAATGTAAAAAATATCAAAGGCTCTTGACTCTTTCGTCTTATACTTTGCCATTGTTTAATCAGAAGGAGTTGGACAGTTTTCAAATAGAAAAATGCCTTCAAATAGACCATTTGCCCTTTGGATAGACAACTGTAAAGTAGAATTAATGGCCACACTGTCTTGTGCTTCTGTTGTAGGTCTTCTGAGAAGCATCTGGGAAGGATAGCAAACTACATAGATTGGGGAAGTAATCTAGCAATAGCCATATTTTTGTGGTTGTCATTAATGAGAGTAAATTGAATTCAGTACCTAGTAGGAGATACCTCATTTCTTAGTGCAGTTTGTGGTCCCATGCAAAGCAAACTAGTTTTGCCATTTAGGATGAAACTCACATGAACATTTGTCTAATGTGTCAGTTCAGTTTCTTCATTTTAAATAAAATGTCTTTTCTCCTGCTTAATAGTGCAGTTTCAAGTAAAAATCAAATGCCCTTTGGGTGGGCATGCAACTTTGTCCAATAAGAAACAAATAGAAAAAAGCCACATATCTCGGTCTGTAAAATTTGCTTTTGGAAAGAACAACCCAGTCGTCGTAAAACAACATGGTGAGGTGACAGGGCAGGGGCAGAGAGTTGTTAACAAAAATCTTAACTTTGACTCTGAAACACATTTGTTCAATAGGCATCCTAATGACATTATTGCAGCTAAAAACAGAGAGACTTGAAAATGCTGTATACATTATGACTCTCATTATCCACCAACTGCAAGAATGCCACACTAAAACTAACTCAAAACACCTCAGGGAAGGTAATTGCTACTAATGGATCTGAAGTGTGTAAAATTGGGCATTATTACCCAGTCATCATATCCTTGAATCGCCAGAGCTGTGGGATATTGTAGTTACTAGGCTTGTCATCTCTCAATCACAGGAGAAATTTGAGAAAAGTGGCCAACTCTCCTTGATTTTGCATTAGAAGGAAAATTCAACAACGGCTAAATATTACGACAGCCTGTTTGTGCCTAAGAGGGGTAGCATAGGGTCAGTGTTTTGCTTTTCTAAACCACTATTTCCCTGTTTTGAGAAACACCTGCAGATGCTGCTCCAGTCCAGAATAGTTCTCCAGTGGAATATCTTATTCTAAATGCCTGTACATAATGTTTTGCACATTCACCTGCATCAGTTTTTGCAACCTCGGATTTCCACCCCAGATATGTTGAATTGGAACTGTCATAGCTTTTAGTTGGTGGAATGTCTGAAAAAGAAATTGATTTATCTCCCACACTATTGGTTTTTGTTCTAAAAAAATTTTCCAGGTCTGGATATGGGCTGCCTGACTGCCATCATGATTGTACTTCACTGACAATAACATGTGGCGAATACATAGAAATCAATCTTTTATGCTTAATAAGTATACTATTTTCTTCAAGTATAGCAAGTGTTATTTCTTCAAGTATACAAAGAACCATTGGTTCTTTTGTGTGATGTAATTACAGAGCACCAGCAGTGGCCTGTTTGAAACCACACTGAGCCAATAGAAAGCAAATTTAAGGAAGCTGAGAATATGGTTGCAAAGAAGCCTGGCTCAATAAAACAACAAGAATGATCCAGACTCAGACGTAATAATTTCAAATTTAAGAAGAGTAGAGAATATGAGTGGATGAGGGGCAGAATAAAAAATGTCAAGTATTTTGTCAATGTGGCCATTTGGGGTATCAAGAAATGCTGCAATAGATCTGGCATTTCTTGATCTTCAGAACACAAATTTGAATACAAAATAAAAAAATAAGGACCAGCTAGCTCATTGCCATCCTTTCTGTTTCAGATGTATTTTTAAAGTGTTCTTACAGAATTCCTTAAAAAAAAAACTATACATGGAATCGCATGCACTAATATGGATGAATTCTGGCAAGAGATATTACAAGCAAATCTCCTTAGTGCATATATTGCAATGGACTTTTCTTGTGAAATCAAGTGCTGATGGCATACCTTTAAACATAATCTGTACAGAGAATATAATAACAGGCTCAGCTCTAAGCAAATTCTGTATCCAGATTCTTGCTACTGTTTGAAGTATGCTGAGGGCAAAGGGCTCTAATCCAAGGTTTTGGGTCAAAAGGGGTTCCTGTGACATTAAAGTTACCTTGCTCATATAAAATTTTCATAAACACCTTCAGTCCTTGTCTTGAATGGTGTCACTCTAGGATAATGACAAAATGTAAACTGGGAGAAGACAAACAAGGTAGCCCCAGGCAGGCCAAGGTGACCGTTGACTTAACTTATTCCATTATTAATGCAGACTTCAGTCGTATGTAATAGACACTGACATATTTTGGGGAACAAGAGCAGTTGTGAATCAAGGTATGGATATTGATTTATACATGGTTACTTCTCTTAGCCAAGCACTTTGCAGAATTGCACAATGAATGCACAGATTTATGTCCATCAGAATAGGAAAAGCAAATTCCTCCATATAGGCTGGCGGTGAGATATAGTGATGAGTCTAATATTGACGGAAACACAATCCAACCTTCTAGGAAGCAATTGTGATAGGAAACAAAAGAGGAAAAAAATGAATAAATGAAATACTGACTGTAGAGGTCATAGTGTCAACTGATAAACTAAAGACCACAAAAAGCTAAGGACCTCTTCCTGCATGGAAAGTATTCCTATTCCCAGGATGACTCTTATATGAAGACATCCTTGAAAAGAAGATCAGAGAAGGACCCATATTAGCGTGAGACTTGATAGTAGATAAAAATGAACCACCAAGTCACATGAGCAAAGTACCAAAACAGCTACATTCAGTCTTCAAAGAGACCTGTGTTACAATAATCTATTCTGCATAGTAAGACTAATATTGTTTTATTTACACAGAATCAAGTGTGCCAACCAAAGCTGTTAAAAAAGTCCAGGATGCACATGATGGAGGTATTTATTCTTTATGAACCTTAATATGAACTTACCTGTCTATATCTCTCAGACCAAGAGAGAGAGAGAGAAATATATCTAGCCATTTCCAGAAGCTATAATATAATTCTTGGCTTAAAAAAATAAATCAGAATGTATTTTAAACAATGTGTTTCAAAATGTCTCTTTTATATCTATAAGATATAAAGGCCTAAACTAAAATAGTACCATAGACAAAGAAAAATAAAAGACACAGATGAGACACGCCTGGTCACAAAGAGCTCTTTGACAAACTGAGGGATAAGAAGGAATAGTATAAAAAATGGAAACAGGCATATGTAACTACTAGCAAATAGCCCGAATCTGCAGGGATAGAGTCAGGATGGCTAAGCCTAAAAAGGAACTAAGATGTGGGAATGGAAGGATTTATATTCCATCCAGACAGAGCTGAAGAAGTTTCTTGGATGAGAACCTAAAAGTCTTCAAAGAAAAACAAGAAAGTCCAGTTGCCTCTTGAAAAAGCACCTTTGGGACAACCATGACCTGGATGACTGAGAATCTCCATAGACATGTGCATCTGAAAAGAAACAATATTGAATTTAAGACCGAAAGAAAAACAAGGGAGAGATACTCAGTTTAAATATTGTAAGAAATTTTAAAATTCTTCAAAGGCATCCATAGAAATTTCTGCAGGCATTTGCACCTCATCAGTGTCTTCTATTCTTGTCATCCAACTGAGTAAATGCAGAAATGAATGAGCATCTGAACACATGGCAAACAAGTGAAATAACCAATTAGCTTAATGGAATCTCTGTCTAGCCCAACAAAACATGAACCTAAATTTTTGAATATAAGCTTGCTGAGCAGGTAACATAAATCATAATAAAATTCCTAGTGAATATTATTATGCCCAATTGATGGAATACCACTAAGGATTTTAATTTAAACATAATGTCCATTTGTTTATTTAATCAACTTATATCTCATTTCTCTTGTATTGTGGAGCTGAAGATTATTTACAGTAGGCTAGACCTTTTTAATTTCAACAAATTTTATCACATCATGTGCTCTCAGTTCATTGATGGGCAAGCATTTGGGGCATTTGGTTCCTTGCAGTGGTGGGATTCAAATATGTGAACCGGTTCTCTGTGTGGATGCTGCTTCTGAAAGTCCATTCTGGGCCTGGGCAACAAAAAATTAGCTACCGGTTCTGCCGAACTGATGTGAACAGGCTGAATCCCACCACTGATTTGGGGTAGTTGGCACATACTGTATGGAACTATAAGTTCATTATTGGAGGAATCCAATTGGAACATGTTAAGGAAAGCAATTGATGAATTCCCTCAATGATATTTCCTGTTTCACCGTATGTTACCAGTCGGGAAAGGCACCCACCCATTGCTCTTCTGGAGTCAGCGGGGACTGGAGGTAGTAGCAGGTCTCAATAGATAGTTAGACTGATAGGTTTAGTCTTTTGTGAAACACAGTACCTAAATAGTTGATCTGTGGAATGAATTAGGTTTGCTGGGAAAGCAGGTAACCTCCTGGCCATTTTGAAGATTCTCCTACCAACCCAACTAACAGAGTTCCAAGAGGGAGTAGGAGAAGTGAAAAGTGAACCACTGGCAGGTGCTGTTGGGATGGCATAGTGAAGAACATGAAAGATCCTGCTTACCACACAGCCAGTGGTGGGATTCAGCTGGTTCGCACCACTTCGGCAGAACCGGTAGCTACTTTTTGGTGGCCCAGGCTCAGAATGGACTTCCGGAAGCGGCACCCACACAGAGAACTGGTTGTTCACATATTTGAATCCCACCACTGCACACAGCCCTCCCAGGACTGATCAGGTATTTTCAAGTGTTTTCTAAACATAGATTTACTATTATTTCTGAAGAGCACTAAACATGTATCTAAAATAATTCTAAAAATAACAGAGAGAAAATATGGAAATGAGGTATAGTGGGAGAGCTCCTTCCTACTTCATCTCAGTACCAAGGTCACCACTACACCTGTCAGCTGTTTTCAGAAAGTTTTTTTCACACATGGGTTTATCACGGCTTTAAGAAAAACAGTAAACTCTGTTTAAAAGTAGCTTGGTAAATGTCTTTAAAGATATGGGCTGTACGTATATCATGACTTCCACCCCCACCCCCCCAACACAAACACACCTACCCTAAACATACAGAGCATCCATCACTTTTGCAGGGTCTGTCTTACCCAAGATTCCAATTCCATGATTTAACCAATGACACCAGAGAACTTACAGGTAAACTATTGATTCCTTCTGCTCTCATGTCTTTCCTACTACGGCTCTTTATACATTAGGTTTTCTATCCCATAGAATATTTCTGTCTGATCAGTGTCTGGTCTGCCTTTGGCATTTTAGAGCTGGCATTTTATTTGTTCTTTTTCCAGCACCATGGCACTGCTCTGAGCAACTGGGGACCTGTCAAATATGGGAGAGACTATGGATTGAAAGAACTCAAATTTCCTATTAATATTCCTATTACTATTACTAAAAAGAATGGCCATAGAAGACAATACAGGGATTGGAGACAAGAGGGTATGTCTGCAGCAGCCTAAAATGGCCAATGGGAGCTGGTCAGCTCCTAACTCTTACTGCCTAATTGGCCCTGTCATTGATCAATGGTCATACAAAGTATCCAGGGGTTCTCCCAATTTGTATGGGGAGGACAGCAACAACACTACTTTTAAATTGGAACATTAAAGACAAATATAAGTTCCTCCTCACTGGGCTATGGATAGGGTGAATGTCATGACATTCTGAAAGCAATGAGCAGATCATCTTCATGCTGTGGTTATTGGACATGGAGATGAGCTCTTAAATCAAGACTTCAGTGTGGTGCCTCTTCAGTCACAACAGGCACCAGTATCAGAAAGTAAAAAGGTTTTAAGCCAATTAGATTCAACTTCAGGACACAGATATTACTGCACAAGTGCTAAGGCTTACATTCAAGTAAGGGCTAACAGTTAACCCCAAATTATTCTGGGCCTGGATATATGACTTCCTTGACAAGACCTCATAACAAAGCCCAACATCAACCTATGTTAAACTTAGCTGCTACTCCTGTCCTTTTGCCAATGATGAAGCAATACTGAACTGCTGATTTAGTTGTGCTCTATATAAGGAATGGGCAATTTAGAGTTCTAGGAAACCTTGACCTTTTTTCCTCATGAGCCACTGGAACATTACAAAATAGGTTGTTGTTTCCCACTACCATTAGAATTGGGAAACTAGCAATTTGGTCCAGCCAGACAGTGATCAGGCTCATATTACTGATCCTATTGGCTTGTGAGAAATGTACCCTTTTACAGGAGTAGCCCTGATCTCCAGACTGGCAACTTCTCAACCCAAAGAGTGCAAATGGTGCATACTCAGAGGACACATTTAGAAAACCAGAGCACAATGTAATTTAAATTAACACACATTTAATGGAAAGAGCTTCAGAATCTCAAGGCTTTTCCCAGCTTGTTTCAACATGCATGTGTAAATATAGCTAAATGACTTTATTAACAATTCCGGTATAAGTCTGCTCTATGCTTGTACAACCTGGAAAAATCTACAAAGTAGCCATGACAAGCTCATGCCCACATTCCCTGAAAAGTATGTCCTCACACCTTTTGCATCTTATTGGATTTATTAAAGATAAATCACATGATTATTCAGTGGCTGGGTTCAAATATTATATTAACCTGTGTCTTATTTGTTTTTGGCTTAGGCATTGTGTGAACCCAGCTATTGGTCTGCTTGAACATGGCTTATGGCTTAATTCTGGGGTGTAGCTTACTCCACAAATGGTGGTTAAGGTAACTATGACTTACTGCCACATGAATAGCCATGTCCTATGAGTGTAAAAGTTTCCCCATCTATCAAATTAAGAATTATCTTTTGGCAGTAATGTCTTGACAGAGGCTCATCCAAGCTCAAGGGTTGCAGATTCACCTTCTGGGGTAACAGAAGGAGCCATTTCCTCTTCACCTCAATTTCTGTTTCCCAGAGTTGTCAGTGATTTAATGTTGTTAGATAGCTTCTGATACCTGGTGCCGTAATTCAAATGTGCAACCATGTTATGCTTTGAAATTTGGAGGTCTCCTTTCCAAAGCATGATATGGCAGGTGTCACCTATACAGAGGTCACGTATGATCCAGTAATGTTTCACGTAGCATCGGCAAAATGCTCCATGCTAATCTCCCAAATGGCATTTGATCCTAACCAAGTTGGGATGCTTTTCTGCTTCTGCAGTTTTTCTTGAAGTGGCCCAATCCGGGAGGGAGAGGAGGCAGTTTTCAATGTTTGTCATTATTATAGGTTATATATACAGAAAGAAAAGTTAATTAAGCTTTAAAAAAAATCCATCACACATCAATGGCTGCATTTTAATGAGTACAAAAAGTTGAGGTGTTTACTGCCAATTAAAGTGGCTTTTTAAAATAAGCATTAATTAACACTGAAATTCAGAAGAAAGTTATGCCTTGTCAAAGAAAGGCCAGTGCTGGCAGTGCCCACTTCTGCACCCATTCATATTCAGATAGTAATTACTGCCAACCCTATATTTTCCATAATAATGAGGATAGGCTGTCATGTCTGTCAAACAAGGGGGAAAAAGTGGTGGGTTCAAAACACCTCAACCTGAAGCAAACTTGAAAAAAAGAAAGAAAAAAAAGAAAGAAAGAAATCTCTTGGGAGTGAACCTCCATCACCTAACTGGAACTTCGGAAGCAGATTACAAGGCACGGATGAAACTGCAGGGATCAAGCCATTGCTTCCCCCGCTTGATCTTGGCTACTCAAACTCGGGGTCAAGTGGGGGCTTCTTCCACAGGAGCCACTTCTACCAATGCTACTTCCAAACTTCTTAAAGTGGAGTTTCCAGGGAATGAAATAACCATGCTTCACATTGCCAAGCAGCAATTATATTCCTTAGACCTAGCATAGAATAAAGTTAAAATAAATAATCACAATTCTTTACAGTCACTTACACCCTGGTCTCCTCACGGCTTGACTCCTGCAACACAGTCTATATGGGGTGGTCCTTGAAGATCATCGAGAAGCTTCAAATGGTCAAAATGCAGGCAGGTTTTGGTATGCCCATGGGGCTCCCCAGCTTTGTGAGGTGTACCAGTTGCCAGTTTACTTACAGGTCAGGTTCAAGGTGCTGGTTCTGACCTATAAAGCTCTATCAGGCCTAGGGCCATGGTGGTGAACTTATGGTAGATGTGCCACAGGCGGCATGCAGAGCCATCTCTATTGGCACGTGCACCATTGCCACAGACAGAGGAATGCAGGGCTGGGCTGCTCCCCTTCCCCTCTCCACATATGCAGAGTCCAGGAACAGCTGCAAGAGCTGGGCAGGGTGAGGGAAACCTATAAAAGGAGCAGGTTTTGGCGGGAGAGTGAGTGAGCGGCCTTTGGAAACGACCAGTGGTGGGTTTCAAATCATTTAACAACCGGTTCTCTGCCTCGCCTTCCCTTTGTCTTGGTTGGGCTGGGCTGCTCGGGGGGGTCAGCTGGGGTGGGGGCAGGAACTCCCAATTGCAAAATTGCTGGAGGTCCCAGCTGGGGGGCTGCAAGAGTCTCGGACTGGGGTTGGTGCAGGAGGGTGGGGGGTCATCAGGTCCTGGCTGGTGGAAGGCAAAGGGGTCTGGCTAGGGGGGGCAGGAGGACCGGGACACCTCTGCAGAGGAAAGCCACCCCCCCATTGGCCAAGCTTCTCATCCACACTGCGGTCATGTAGGATTGCATAGAAGGGGCACCTGGCAGGGGGATGGGGGGGCGGCCATCAGGGGGGAATCAGAGCCACCCTTCCACAGTGCAGCCCCATCAGCATGGGCAGAGACAGCCCCAGGACAGCCAGAAAGGAGCTCTGTGGGCCCTGTCTACACGGTGGCTCTGATGGGGGAGGCGGCTGCTGTTCCTTGTTCTGAGCCCCTTGACCGGCCAACCACACAGGGAAGCAGGAGGCGGAGGAGGGGCAGCCAGATATCTGGAGCTCTCTCGGCTGCTCACTGGCTGCAGCCAGCCCCACCTCAGCAGCCCGATGAAGCAGTGGATCTTGCACACCTGCTGCCCAGCCTCATGGGACAGTGGTGCCTGGGCAATGCATGGGGCTGGGCAGGAGGTGGCAGTGGTGATCCCTGCATCGCCAGGCCCGGCCAGCAGCAGATCTGGAAGTGAAGCTGTGCTGCCCATACTCGCGCTGGTGGGGGCAATGGCGGGGGAAGGTGAGCTGTGGTGCACGCAGGACAATGTGGGGTGGCAGCAGCAAAAGGTGGGCGCATGCCAGATCCCACCTTCCCCGGCCACCGCCGCTGCCCCCACCAGCACTATGTCTCTAAAAGGTTCGCCATCACTGGCCTAGAGTCTGGTTACCTGAGGGACTGCCTGTCTCCTTCCCTGCTTATAATATCTGCCCAGCCAATTAGATCTGGCAGGGTTGGCATGCTCCAAAATCCTTCAATTAAACATTGCCATCTATTGGGACCCCAGAACTGTGCCTTTTCTCATTGCTCGCCCTCTGGAATGAAGTTGCCCCCATGATGTGGGTGGTTCCCACCCTGCTGGTTTTTTAGAGGGCCTTGCAGACTTGTGTTTTTTTTTCAATTAAACCTTTGGCAAGGGCAACTGAACCCCACCCCCTTTCTGGATAGTGTGGGCCTGCTTCTCATTGTTGCCTGGTTTCTGTCATCTTTTTTCCTTGTGTTTACTGTTGCAATATTTTACTCTCTTTTTTTTTCCCTGTGGGGCTTGTTTTGCTTATAAACTGCCCAGGGTTTCTGAGAATTTATGATATAAGGTGTAAGCGTTGACCTCTGGGCTGCAGACAGGTCAGAAGCCACAGAAAAGGCCACCACTATTCCCAGTGGTGGTGATGGGGAAGATAATCAGGTGTTTTTCCCACCAGTCAGCTAATCAGCCTGTTCTGCTGGCCCTCTGGGAATAGATTGTTGATTGCTATCATTGCAGCTGGGAGATAGTGAGCTCATCTTATTGGTCAGCTGATCAGGTTGAGCAGTTGATAGGTGGGAAAAGCACCTGACATTTTTCTTGACTGGATCACTAGCTTTCTGCTGCTAACAGCAATGAGAATTCTGTTATTATTCTTCATTATTTTGATTTTTCTGCATTGCCAGCGACCTTACTTCAGGTCACTGGCTCCTTCATAACAAAAAACCTGTAAACTTTCAAGTCATCAGAAGGAAAAGGAAGCAAAAAAATATTTATCATCCAGCAGAGAGGAGAGGAGAGGAGAGGAGAGGAGAGGAGAGGCTCAATTTAACATTCAGCATGGGGACACCAGAGTGCCCACAGAATTCATGGTAACTGGGCCCTTTTATTTTTCAAAAATAAAGAAAATGGTGCCAGCAGTCCAGTCATACCTGGAATTGAATCCACCTGCCTAGAAAAGGGGCAAAGATAACCAGGGATAAGATGGAACATCCTCCAGAAGGAGAAGAAGCTCCTATTTAACTTTACAGAATAATTCAACTTTAAAGGTAGATGGCAAAACATTCTATTAGAAAGTATAAGCTGGATCTGAAATAATTATTTTATGTCAATTATTTTGTAATGATTATTTTAAGGATTTCTTTTGACTTAATTCACAAAGCTGGCAATATCATTCACTGAAGCAAGACTTGACAGCTCAATATGGACTATGTGCTTTAACTGCCTCAGAGAAATCCAAGATGCTTTTTCTTCTGACGGTGTACATTTCTGAAACAAAAACAATTTATATCAAAAATTAAACAATATTTTTAAAGTTACAATCGCTTATTTTTATGATGTAAAGATTAAAGAACTGGAATGTCTGTCAATGAGAACTCAAAGGTTGCAAGGCTTAAAAATGTTAGATTGATCTTATCAGACTTATGACTGAAATTGATTCATCAGAAGATTCTATTTCAAGTTTCTTAGATAACCCAAACAATGAAAATTGAAAAGCTGGATATCAGATTTTCTCTGTTAGCAAATGTAACAATGTAACAAAACGTGAAGGCTGGTTGAATGATATGATTTACTTTTGTGAGTGATTAGCATTCTTTTGCAACAATATTTTTATATATATAAATAGATTTAAGAGGAAAACTCTTATTGTTAAATATGCTGAATTACATTCTAAAAATATGGAATTTGATTGTTTTTGAGGAACTCTGGATATATGGAGTGTGGAGAATTGTTAAGAACTGAGTAATTGGAATTTCCAATTGAGTAATTGGAAAAGTATCATTCTGGCTTTTAAGGACTGATTTCAAAATACATGTTTATCCACTTATGAAAAGGCAATCTTTTTACTAATCAAATCTTAACCCTACTAATACTAATCTAACTTACTAATCATAAAATAATGTCATAAAGTTTTCTTTTGCACAGATTTCATGATATTTTACAATAGCTTTTCTAAAATCTTTTTGACCAGAGACAAGCACAATGCTGCTTTTGAACTCTTATAGAAGATATATTGCCTGGGCCCAGATTGAAATCTACTCCCTTTTAACATCACACTTGCCCTCTTGAATTTGTTATCTAACCCACCACCCCACCATCATCACTACCACCACCACCACCACCATCATACAGTAGATACACATTCAATGTTTGTTAAATGAGCTGCAATTGGCAGGGGGTCACATACAAGACAGGCACAAGCAAGAAAAACCATATTATGCTTTTAGTGGAAAGTGTGAACCAGGTCATACTTGCTCTGCAGCATATGACTGAATATGACAGAACATGCTTTATGGAAGGTCCTTTATCCAGCACAGAATTGCCTACAAGACTAGCAGAGTATCTCAGAACTATGACTGTCCTTAAAAAGGCTCATTGGCACCAAACTGCCAACAATGAGGTCATTACGTAAAGGAGCGTGGCATCTGGATAACAGTGATTTGCTTCATTTCAATCACAGTGTCATGTTGCAATTATCAGTAGTTCCATGCTTGCTCCCCTGATCTCCACCCCTCCTTCAAAGATGCCAGTGCTGAGATCAAAGTTGGCCCTGAGTCTTGGGACAGAACCAAATAAGCTTCCGGCTTCACATGATGCATGACCCAATCATTAACTTAAAAGTCTTGTGTTCTTTGTAATTATTTATAAATTTCAAATACAGGTAAAATCTCAGTTTCATAAATCATTTCTTGTGAACGATATCCATTAATCCTGGAACTCCATTAAATCCTAAAATCCACCCACCACACAAATGTGCACACACACCTACACACTTCTTTTTTTCCTTCCTGGGAATCACCTACAAAGAAAATACTCTCCCTTTCTTTGAGGAAGCCAAGCACTCACAAAGTCAGCGCGAGGGTTGCTCTTCTTTCTTCAACTGCTTTGACTGCCAGTAAGGATGTGATATGCACCAGGGTGGGAGAAAGGATCATCAATAATAATAATAATAATAATAATAATAATAATAATAATAATAATAATAATAATAATAATAATAATAATAATAACGACACCAAGCTGGCAGGAATAGCCAACACTCCAGAAGACAGGCTTAAGATACAGAAGGATCTGGACAGACTTGAACACTGGGCACTATCTAACAAAATGAAATTCAATGGTGAAAAAAGCAAGGTTCTACATTTAGGCAAGAAAAACCAATTGCACAAGTACAGCATAGGTGGCACCTTGCTCAATAGTAGTAACT
>NW_015386720.1:222024-349468 GCF_001527695.2 Protobothrops mucrosquamatus
GGGGGGTAGTTCATTCCAGAGGGTGGGGGCACCCACAGAGTAGGCCCTCCCCCTGGGGGTCGCCAGCCTACATTGCTTGGCCGACGGCACCCTGAGGAGGCCCGCTCTGTGGGAGCGTACCGGTCTATGGGAGGGAATCTGTGGCAGAAGGCGGTCTCGGAGGTAGCCAGGTCCGATGCCATGGATCGCTTTAACTAACTATTTCCTGCCAACCCACCTACTTGCTGGCTCAATCAATTGATCTTCCCAGAACTTTCCTGCTCCCTTTCCCCAACCTTAAACTCAAATAAGAAATACACATACATCTCTTTTGGGGAGGGGGGGGGAAGGAGAGGTCTATTATTTCAGGATGCCATCTAAATGTAAATGTTTTCATTATATCTGAAGGCTATTACTCTGAGATCCACTAAAGCAGGGGTAGGCAACCTCGGCTCTTTTATGACTCCTGGACTTCAACTCCCAGAATTCCTGAGTCAGCTGTGCTGACTCAGGAATTCTGGGAGTTGAAGTCCATGAGTCATAAAAGAGCCGAGGTTGCCTACCCCTGCACTAAGGCAAGAATTAACCGTAACTTGATCTAGACCACCTACAGTAGCTGCCTTGAAGACAACAGATAGATAGAAAGTTGCATTGTCCTTCCTTTTTTAAAAAAAATAAATAAATCAAATTCTAACACAAAAAGTTATGGACTTTGTTTCCAATACAGATACTGTGATACACATCTGCCTTATTTCTGAAATGTCGATGTGGCACTTGTAACTACAATATCCAAACACTGTCCAGTGCTGCTCAGTTCCTGGAAAGTTACAATGTTCCTCAGTAACTGGAACCCAGCCAGCAGAAGTGAATGAGAGGCGGGAAATTCCTGCTTCATCTTGCCTGAGACCCACCCTCAGCCAGCACCTTCATCTTACTGGAGCAAAGATAACAATAAATTCCAAATTAAATGCATAGTAAATGGTTTGTGCTGTGTATTTTATGACCATAAGCTTCCCTTTTATGTCTGATTGACATAAACAAGTTTATGCTTCTAAAACAGAAAAGAAAAATCATGAGCAAACCAAAAAGAGTGGATAAAGTATAATATAATGTGATTTGAGAGAATGAGACCTATGAAAAGCTGGCATCCACTTCAGCACAAAGTCTTCTAGAACAGACATGTCAAACACAAGGTCCGGGGGCCTGATGCAGCCCGCAAAGTGGTTTCATGTGGCCCGCAAAGCCATCCTGGAAACAGTGAGGGGACGGCCCCCGCTGCCTTGGCCCTGGCCCAGGCCGGCTGGGAGCCAATGTACAATTTTGTGGTGGCCATCTATGCTGAAACACATTCAGTCTTAGCTCCACAAGGCCGTCTAGAAACAGCGAGGAACCAGCCCCTGCTGTGTCGGCCCCGCCCCCTGGGTACATGCTGGGGAGGTGTCACCCTTTGTGAGGAATGAAGAAATGCACCATGCCTTGGCGCTTGCCCCAGTCCCACCCCCTTCTGCCAGAGACCCTCAGATCTGTCCCACTCCTGCCCAGGCCCCTACAGGCACCCTTGACGCGAACAATGTAGAGCTGGCCATGCCCACCCAGTAGGCCACACCCACTCCATCCACGCCCACCCAGTAGGCCACACACCCACCCTGGCCACACCCACCTGGCCCCCTGAGAGCAACTGCAATGCTGATGCGGCCCTCAATGAAATTGAGTTTGACACCTCTGTTCTAGAATATTAGGGTCATCTTTCCATTATCTCTCGTGGCAATCAGATTGTTATATTCCAGGACTACCATATTTGGTCAGCAAAAATCCAAATGTCCTCTAGATAGCAGCATATAGCACAGATGACTCTAACTCTTTACTGCTATTTAGTGGCATTTGGAATTTTTGCAACCTTTTCTGGTAACTTAGCCTTGACCTTTAATATTTTAAAACTGAATGTATAAGATTGATATCCTGCCTTTCCACTAGCAATCAAACCAATTTACATAACATTTTAAAAAAGAAACAGAGATGGCATGGTAAACTCTGCTAGAATCATTGAAAGAAGAACTATTCCAGCAAGGTAAGCAAGAAGGTTTCAGTTTCCCAACACTGCTTCAGATCTGTTTTATTCAGCATATTTCTACGTATCAATCACACCTAAGTTGAGGGGAACAAATATAAATGCATACATTTGATTGCCACAATACTCAAGTACTCAAACACAGTATTTCGGAACTAAAAAGTTGCTAAAGGGACAACTAAAATGGTCAAGACATCTTGAGCAATTTCCATGCTAACACTTGGTTATAATAAGAAGAATCATTCAATTTTTTTAAAAGCAAGCAAAACCAAGAAGATGATGGAGGTTTATAATATTGGGCTTGGTATGGACAAAACAGGCAGGATAAATATTTATCTTCTCCTCAGTTACAGAATATCTCTACGTTAGCAATTTAGAACATCACCTAGACATCACCGAGTTGATATATCTCTGATGTAGACATATTTAGGGTGTGAATTTTTATGGGGCTACTGCATGAACTGATAGACTTTTGGCCTATCCAGTGAAGGCTTTCTTTTCTTTCATTTCTTCTCTCATGCTGAACTATCTCAGAAAGCTGCATTAAGGTTGAAATGGAGTTTTTCTGTGTTGCTCTGGACTTGGAAGAAAAGCAAGATCAGCATGTCTTTGATTGATAAACAGCTTGTTTCAAGAAGTTAGAACCTTAACTTGCATTCAGAAAAAGACTACCATGTAAGACTACCCTGTACTGCCTGCTCCAAATTGTATTTTTCCTAATTGCTCTGGTCTGAGCCAAGTCTTTCCTCATCACCACCCTCTCTTCATTTAAGTGAGAAAGGTCAGTTTGATTTTTCCAAAACGGATACAAATCTTTAATTTTAGATACTACATTTCCAAGGACTGTGCCAACAATGTGACAGAGGGAGAAAGAGTGTCTGCTTGCATTGCAACTGATGCTGCTCTGAATTGGTAGGGAAGGTCACCAAGCCAGTCCTGGAATTATGGCCACGAGACAGTCCAGAAATTCCATGCACTGTGCCAAAAAACCCCTAAACCAAAACAGACAAAACGGCTCACGTGGACCCCTGCACTGTAGTGGGTGGAACTCCTGAAAGGGTCACTCGCTACTCTGGCAAGCTTATCTCACATGGACAGTACCGAGCCTGCCAAGTGTTAAAGTTGATTTGTGTTTTGAAAACTCCAAAGAAAGTTTGCTGTGGACTCAATGTTCAATCTCTTTCTCTTTTACATAGACCCCTACACACATAGACACACACACACAAGCATAAACAATTAAGTACAGCGATTAAATGCCATAGGAACTTTGCATAGTAGGAGCTAAATAAATAGGTGAATCCTTTCCCATTACTTCCCAATGTCAATGAGCTAAATTATGTTCAGTAGAGCCATTGATTCATCTAGTCTGATGTCTCCTGCAGAATATTTTTCTGCCCTTTCTCCCACAAATCCTTGTAATATCAGTTGCATTTTACCACCTCAAATAAATTAACACTTAATTCCCACAGCACGGTCTCATTTCTCATCTTGTCTCATCTTCTCATCTTTCCTACTATCTTCTCCTACAGATTTCTTATTATTTATCAATTGTTGTTTGTTACATAAGGTTAATGATTGTAACTCTGGTTATGACCTATGACCTATTACTTGCTGTTTATATGTACACTGTGAGCTTATGCACCAGAGACAAATTCCTGGTGTGTCTGATCACACTTGGCCAATAAAGAATTTCTATTCTGTTCTGTTCTGTTCTGTTCCACTTTGCTCTATTCTATTCTATTCTATTCTATTCTATTCTATTCCATAAATAAATATATAAAACCATTCTCCAAGGATTTGTTTGGATGTCAGTTTATGCCAACTAATCTGTGTATGCTTTGTGAACAGTTAAGTTTAATGTATTTTGTATATCATAAACAGGAGGTCCAGCTCAAAAATTTGTACTCATTGCTTTTTTTCTTTTATAAAATTTAAATCCAATTTCCTTGCTTTCTCACTCCCAACTTTGAAAGCCTTTAGACAGAGATAGCAATAGCAATAGCACTTAGACTTATATACCACTTCACAGTGCTTTACAGCCCTCTCTAACTGTTTTTACAGAGTCAGCATATTGGCCCCAACAATCTGGGTCCTCATTTTACTGACCTAGGAAGGATGGAAGGCTGAGACAACCTTGAGTTGATGAGGATTGAACTGCCAAATTGCAGGCAGCCCGCAGGCAGAACAAGTAGCCTGCAGTACTGCATTCTAACCACTGCGCGACCACGGCTCAGATACTAATCCAACTTTCCTAACTTTATGCTCTGCAGATATGTTGGCACCACTACAATTCCTAGTGGGGTTGATTGTGGAGTCTGCGTTATATTAAAACAGGAGGAAGTGATTGATATGGCGAACAAGAATATTATTTTAACACGAACAGAACAGATTCAGAAAATCTTTAATATCGTTCAACTAAAATTAAGCCAGGTGCCCTCTTGTGATTGCATTTATAATGACATTGTCCACTCAGTAATCTTCTGATGTTGTGGGCAACTTAACCAGGCAGCCCCTGTTCTACCTCGGAAGATTTATTTTTTTCTGGGGATTAATGATGGAAGAATAAATATATTCTGAAAAAAGTGCACTGATTTTTGAATCTATTATTGATACTGCACTACTGAATATAATCTGGAGTAGCAGTAATATAATCTGCAGGGATAAAGAGTAAAACTGTTTTTATTCTGTAAACAAATATCCAACACTTGGCAGTAATAGAGTAAGAACTCTCTTTCCCTCTCAAAAATCTGTTAAATAAATTCGTTTTCTCTTTCCTAGCTTCCTGCAAATAACCTTAAAAGTGTCCCTCAGTAGTCCTTGCCATGTTATTGTTCAGAGCATCTCTTTAAGCAGCCAAGACGTGAACAAAGCAAAGGAAAAGTAAACCCCCCCTTCCATCAGAAAGCCCCTAAAGCTATGGCATTTCTGATTTGTGCCATAAAACCCCATCCCCAATTTTCATAAGTACCTTCTTTGGATCCAGCTGGGTCATAGAAATTTAAATGCCACTGTTTCAAGGGAAAAGTGTATGTCATCCAACAAAAGATTTATCTCTGTTACCACAATCTCATCCCTCTCTGAATATATGAACAAGCTGCTTTTATATCTATATCATCATCACCACCACCACCACCATCATCATATTGTTGTTACTGCTGTTGTTGTTATTCAGTGGATTTTTCTCATTCCTAAAGCAAGTTGGTAGAAACCACGTATATCTGCCCCCTAAGGAAAGAATTCTATTCCTGACTTTTAAAACATCTGTATTTTTCTTTCAAGGAGTTCCATCCCTTAAGGCGCCCGAAAACTGTAATTGCACAATAAGAGAAGGCTGCAAAAGAAACATCACGATGAAACATCCAGGAGAGCAAATACAGGTAAAGCATTCGACAACAATCACCTGAGCTTGTAGCTTGCATCTTTAATACATGCATTTCCCCCTGCCCCCTTCCTTTCTTTGTTCCCTCAGTCAGGGACCACAGTCTCAAAGAATCAGTGTGCCTAACAGCAAAATAAGCCACATGACAGGCTCAAAAGCAGCCAGCACAACTGTCTGTGATGCCTGCCAATGAACCAGATGCCGCCACATATTGGCATCTGGGATCTGGAATATCAAGCCTGTCCTCCCCGGTTTGGCTGGGGATTCTGATCCAGGCTGCTGAAGGAGACAAAAGACAAAGAAAGAAAATAAAAAAAAGGTGAGAAGGAGAAATCACTTAAAGACAACCTCCCTGGGACTGATTTATACGCTCCCCCCCCCCTATTTTTTCTTTCCTCGTCTATAACATCTAACGGTGTCCATGAAAAACAAACAGAGGGCCAAACTGGCAACTCTTCAGAAATCAGAAGCAGTCATTTACCACAGCTGATCTTCATAAACTACATATCTTCAAAGTTGAGGCCATGTTTATTCTCTTCTACTGGTAGTATTGCTCTGTCAAGAAGGGAGGACCAGGCATCAGGGTCTGTTATGTGATCTTCAGGATGAAATCCTAAACATACAGTGAAGGATGTAAACTCGGTGGAGTTCAATGAACATATAGCACATCCAAATAAATATAACTGCCTGTTTCAAGGAAAAGGCATTTCTTTCTAATGGCTATCATATTTGTACTTCCTGGCAATAGATAACAATTGCCTTAGCATTGGCTTCTAAAGTAAAGTCGATTATGTGGGTTTTCTCTGTTATTTTTAACCAGGCCAGATATAGTGACCTCAGCCCAGTATTTGTTGAATGTCAACCATTTTGCATGATAGATGAGTGACATTAGTGCTCCTCCAGTCCCTAATATGGTTAAAATAGTAGAATATAAGTGCTCCAGGCAGAGCCTTTTCTGCAATCTTCTACACTTCTGTATACCATGCCATCTATGCTCATCAGGAGCCATCAATGCAGCTTAAAGAAAATAACAAAAGCCTTATTTATTTATTTATCCAAGTTGTTTTTTTTTTTTTAATTGAACCTGGATGACCATGGGCCAATAAACTTCTCTCACTAGGTCATTTTGAGGATAAAATAGAAAGGGGGTAATTACTGTCTTCACAAATTAAAATGGGCCTCTGCTGATTAAAAATCTGAAATGAATAATTTAGTTCTTCAGTTTAGTCCATGGAGAGCCACTTTTTGAACGCATTCAGAAATCGCTTTAGTCTCTTATTTTACTATTTCGGAGGTTGCATGGAATATAAATGACTTCCTCTGAGCAGTCAGAAGTTCTAGGGGTGAAGCATTTCCCTGTATTTGGCCAGTAATTGAAACATTTGCATTAATAGATAGGTTAAGCATAAGTCAATTGTCCCCCATCTGACTCCTAAGGAAGTGGCCAAACACTTATGATCCTAGGGAACCAATTTCTACATAGGTTCCTGCCCAAATACTCTAAACCTCAGGCATTCTGACATTTCCATGTGCAAAAGTAGAAAAATGAAAAATTCATCTATTTTAGCATCTTCCTTCTAAGTAATGTTTTAGTGGGGGTTTTTTGTCTATGGCTTATCGTGAAGCGTCAACCCAATTGTTGGGCTGTTCAGCTACCATGGTTAAGCAAACCAAGATACTGCAGTATAAAATGCAATCTGTTGGTGTTATGGCTTCATTCTGGGCTGGAATAAATGTAGCCTCAAAAGGAGAACTGATCCAGTGTCACGTCTTATAAAGAGAACATGTGACAATCAAAACTCAGAGGAATAGGCAAATAAATCTCAAGTCTTCTTTTCTTGTCATTGATTGTAATTTGGAGGCTCTGCAGAAAGTTTCATGATGATGTCTTTCCTCCCCCCCCCCCCCAAGAGAGGCAGCAATATTTAGTTATAGAACATATTTGAAGACATAATATGATCAGGAATGTACTGGTAAGAAGTATAAAGCAATGGATACAATAATTTACAAGTGCAATATAAATGAGAAACAGAAATATAAATGGTTTTCACAAGGGCAGCTTTTTTGCCCTTATTCTATGAAACCTTGCTGGATAAAATGATGAGCTAAACAGTTTTCTGCATATTAGCGCCTATAATTCAATTAATTTGCCTTTCCATCATATTTGGGGAAGAAAATTGCTCAGAATTTTGCATGGTGCCAAGGCAAGACTATTCAGAAATACGCCGCTTATTAACCCCCAGTCAAATTAGAAAGAGGTTTTGCATTGCCGGTTTTTTGAAAGAGCCTCTGACCATCACGACATCTGTTGTTTTCTTGGCCAGCCCTCCCCTAATTCAGTTTTCAGCTTCCCTAGCCAGATCATTTGCCAGCTGGCCAATGTGGTTTATTTCCCCCAGAAGGGCTTTTCCCAGATCAGCCAAACCCAGGATCTGGGGTTTACAGCTGCAAAAGAATCAGGGTGATTGTCCCTCCTCTGCATCTTACAATGGATGCCCAATATAAGGCTATATCATCTCACAAGCAGAAGCGCCTTAATTCTCACTGGGCATTATGCTTGCCAAGAAGACAGAGGTACAGCTGTCAGTGGAGAATTTTTGCCTGTGGTCCCCAACAGCTGGAGCACTGCCTTAAGTGTCACCCGGTAGCAGAACCTGGTCCTCTGAAACAAGTTTCTGTCTCCTCTGTTTTGCAGCAGCAGTTGCTTGTCCAGCAGCAAGGACACAGGGGCACAATTCCTCTTGCACTGCACAAAATAATGCAATGCTTCTCGACCTCATTTTAACCTCCTGGCTTTCAGAAGAGAGTCTCTGATTATATTCTGTCTTGCATCGAAACTTATTCGTTTTTTGAGTTCTTACCCACAGCTACCCTGATAACTGTGGTTGCGGGTATTTATCTTCTTACCAAAATATTTGCCAGAGAGCTGGCTTTGGCCTCTTTCCCACTTTCAGAACTCTTGGGTATGTTGGGGTACAAAAGGAAAAGCTCCCTCAAAATGAGTTCAGCTACTAGTGGCCATATGGATGTCTTGTTCATAACAATAGTGCAGAAATGGCTTGTCACTGCCTTTCTCTGAAAGGTCTTTTTGAATTCTCAGTCTAGTTTATACTTTTTACAGTCTTAGGAGTTCCTAGTGGTCTCCCATTCAAAAGTTAACCAGGAATTAGCTAAGGTTAACTACGGACTGTCCGTGCAGGTCTAACTTCCCGTAATTCCCAAGCTGTGTGTCCATTGCATGGCATGGACATTTAAAAGTTGAACTAAGGGGAAAGATACCATTGTTTTTCTCTGCAAATGTACACATACTCAGCACTGAGGCTTGGCTAAGCTTTTAGCCTAGTTACGTTTGCTTTTAGTGCATCCAGTTAATCCTGTGTACCAAGTTGATACGAAGTGTCATCAAGATACATTTCACTCTTTTGAACTTCTCCCACGGTTTCCATCTGTTGCCAAGCAGCAGAGAAGGTGATCATCTTGGGCATTTGTAGGAGGTGGAAGAAAAGCTGTTTTTGGGGAAGCAGAGCTCCCCCCCCCTCTTGTCCTATGTGAAAGGATTTAGGGTGTTAAGTATTAGTGTACTTCAGATTCTGAGATTGATAGGTTGTATTGGATTTTGTTGCTTGCTTTCTTCTCTTGGAAATGTACATACTTGAGACTTGTGAGAAAATGAGCCTAAAATGTTTCTCACTTAGATTACAAGCATTTCCTGATTAAATATTCTCCACCAGCTCCATCTAAACAGCAGGATTCAACTGATATTTGAAGTTCTTTTCACAAGGCACTGAGGGCTTCGAAAGCAAATAAGTACTCATTTTATTACTTAAATCACTATCATAAATCTTATCAAAGAGGAAGTTGCTGTTTCTTCAGCTTCCCCTTCAGTGTCCTTGAGAAAACAAATGACACGACAGTTACAAGAAATTGCAATTGGTAATACTTCCCATGCCTTTGGCTCTTGTTTAGTCTACATCTCTTTTTGCACATGAATTTGACGGTCAGGTCCACTTTATGACAGTAGTTGCCCTCCAGATTTTCTTTGCCTGGACCTCTTAAATGCTTTATCATGTGTTTGGAGAGTTATTTGCAAATATGCCTTGCAGACCTAATTCTAGTCACTTAGGCAAAGGATCCTGGAGCACACATGGCCCTTCTTGGGAAAATCACATACTCAAATGAGGGCCTCAAGCAGAGTTTTTCAGCCTGATCCAACGTTTGAGACTCCAGAGAAGGCTCAGTTGTGACCACAGACTCAGTTCATTCAGAAGAGTTTACCATTCTGTAATTGAAAATAGTTTTCTTATAATAAAATCAGCCCCAGATTACCTTTGATTTAGATTCAACATGGGGCCTTGGGAAGGAAGGAGCTGCCTCACTTTAGGATTGCCAGGTGGGAGATATCCATAGACTGTCTACAGCAGTGTTTCTCAACCTTGACCATTTTAAGGCATGTGGACTTCAACTCCCAGAATTCCACAGCCAGCATTGCTGGCTGTGGAATTCTGGGAGTTGAAGTCCACATGCCTTAAAATGGTCAAGGTTGAGAAACACTGGTCTACAGACTGCTATTATGATCTATTTGTATCATACACTGGATTGAAATCTCCTCTTTAATGGGGGTGTGAGGGGATTTGAATCCAGTGTGTGATACAGATAGAAAGGATTAGAATCCTCTTCCAGCAAATAATTAACTATACCTACAACTATATGACTGGCTGGCTTCCTTCCTTCTTTCTTTCAACAGTGGGAGGGAATAAATATTATTTGCTGGCATCAGAAACAACAGTCCTTTCTGATTATAAGTTATTTTTCTACTTGACTGGAGTATTCACTAGGTTAGGTCTTCACTTTTAGTAGGATTACTCTATAGAGATTGCAAAACTATGAACACTGGATAGCAGTAACAAGTTATAGAAAACATCTTTGCTGCCATGTACAGGTTGTCTGGATTTTTGTAGCCCAGATATTTTAGCCCTTGTTTTAAAGAACTATTTTCAGTTCTGTTTTCACTATATAACGATGGGATGAGGAATAATAAAAAGATAACGTATCTACTATCAGCTGGTGAAACAGTGATTCAGGTTATTTGTTCTTATGAAAAATTGAAGTTCACCTTGACACATTGGGGCATTGCATAAGTATTCCAGGTTCCTTTATCCTCCCTCAGAATGCTCATTTTCTTCATGCTTCCCAACAAAGTCTTCCATTGCCATCAGCCCTTCTCCCCTTATACCCTACCTTCTTGGGAGAGAAAATTATAAAGATATACATCGGGAGTGCATGACATTCAGTGCTGCTATTCAAGGATCCTATCCGGGCCCTTTTTATAAGATACTGCATCCCACTGTCTTCCTCAAACCATGATTTTTTCCATTCTCTCCTTCCAAATGCTAATGAGTATTCAATGACAGATTCCTGCTCAGTCTTCTCTTTTTCTTGATTGTGTCCTTAGGTTTTTCTTCCAAAGATTTTGAGTAGTTTCGCAAAAAAGTAAGTCACCTAGAGTCATTGACTGAGATGTGTGGCTATAGAAATTGAATGAATGAACTAACTAACTAACTAACTAACTAACTAACTAACTAAAGGTTAGGGATAGGGGGCATCTCTCAACTGAGTCCCAAAACTCAAACATATAATTTTTTTTAGATCATTGAAATTTCATCTTCACTAATATGAGTGGTCTTACTTAGTTCTTTGGTGGGCTTTGCTTAGTTCTTACACAAAAGCATTGGGAAAGATTCCTCTACTACGGTATAGGCATTCTGTGAACCTATGGATCTCTCCCTGTTTTGCACGAATTCTGCTTTATTTTCACTTGTGAAAATAAGTACACTACTAACGTTGTCCTTTTGATATATATGGGAGACAAGTTGGATTATCACAACATTTATACTTCAGTAAAATAAATATGAAAATTAGATTTTCCTTTTCACAGTGAAAAAAAGGAATGATGCAGTAAGTGTTATTTTTAGTGGAGGGATACAGTCTCTATTTCTGTACATTTCCAATCTACCTTTTCACACAGATAGAAGGCTTCAATATAGCCAAAGAAGAATGAGACTACCTCTGTTCCATTGCCAATACCAAAGTGGAAAAGTCCTGGAATAATTCTTGCTTTCTTCTGAAGACAAGGGGAAATTGAGGAGGCTAGGAGAGGAGGATGTTGGTCTTCTAAAACAGGGCTTTTCAACCAGTGGTACGGGTACCACCTGTGGTACATTGGCACCTGGCAGGTGGTACGCGACCATCCTAGAAAAGTGGTAGCAGGGAGGGAAATGAGCTGAGCCGGTGGCAGCACCTCACAAGCCTGAGCGAGAGATGGCTGGAGCTGGAGGCCTGTCAGGACTCAGCAGAAACGCTAGGATCAGTGCCGCTTTCCAGCTGATTGGCGCTTCTTTGGGGCTGTCAGGGCTCAGTGGAAGCGCCAGGATCAGCGCCAGGCTCCAGCTGGAGCTCAGCACTGATCCTGTGCTTCTGCTGAGCCCAGAACAAGCGCCAATCAGCTGTAATGTTGCAGCATCTCCAGGGTCTTGTGATTTACATTGAGATGCTTGCCAACTGATTCATATTTATGATGGTCACACTATCCCAGGGTCATGTGAAGTGATCAAAACCTGCTGCAATCACCCAGAAGATGGGGGGAATAAAAACCAAACACCCCCACCCCACCCCCGCTGTCAATCCTCAACAGAAATGCTCACAACAATGAAAACCTCAGACAGGAGGAGGAAGAGTGCCACCGGGCGGGCAGGCAGGTGTCTTGCTCGGCTGTGGCTTGGGGGGCACTTTTTTCAGTGCCATTGTAACTTCCAAGAGTCACTAAGCGAACTGTTTAAGTCGAGGAGTACCTATACTTTATCACTTTTTTCCTTTGGGGGGGGTCATCAAGTTTTTAACACCTTGCTAGGCAACTGGTGGTACTCGGATGTTGTACAATGGGTGAAAAGTGGTACAATGGGTGAAAAGGTTGAAAAGCCCTGTTCTAAAATGCCCTTCTTTGTTCTATATTCTGTAGTTGATGGGCTGCATAAGCAGGAAAGGCCTACATTTCCCCAACCTTGTATTATGAAAAGCAAATTGCTTCTGATAAAGATTTGTAAGATTCAATTCCAAATTTAAACCACCAATTCCAGATGGTTGTGGGAGAAACTTTATGCGTACACTTCACATTAACACTTCCTCAGATTATCCCACTAAAGTTATCACACTACAAATATTTTACATCATAATTAAAATTTACTAATAAGTTATACACTTTACCCTCTCCATCAACTTTTCCCAACAGATCATTCTCTTTTATTTTCCAGAAATTTTGTTCAGAAATCCCACTGGTGAGTTACCAGCTGAGACCACCATGAAGACAGACATCGGGCTATAGCTGATGCTAAGAAATGGACTTCTGTCTGTGCAATGAAGCTTCCTACCCTTTTTATCCTACTATATTCCCCTCCCTTTGTTCTAAGGCTATCCCATCTTCCAGAGCAGGTTTCAGGAGTCAGCAATCAGCCACCAGTTTCCCCAGCACATAGCACATCTTTGGATATGGTGCTATTCTCCCTTCTGCTGTCTCAGTCATTTGTTTTCATTCATTTATTCTTTTTTTAGAGGGAGAGGAAAAAATGATTAATTATCTGATTCAGAACTGACATGTATAGTACTCTTAAAATCTCTGCTAGAAGGACATATATATATATATGAATGAATATTTAGATGAAATCCAGACAAGAGCAAACCACTACTTGCTTTGGGATTGCAATTCCCAACATTCTGCTGGAGAGAAGACTGTCCTAGAAAGACTCAAAACTCTAACAATAAAAAATGGCTAAAGGTTCATGGTCACAACTGGAGGTTTTCTTCTCTTCCAAAACCACCACACGGCCACTGCTGGAAGGAAGCTCTGCATTTCTCTCAGCTTCAGAAATTTCCTCACCTCTCAGCACAGGAAGTTGTTGCCGCAGCTCACCTGAGGGAGTTCCTGTTATGTAGCAGTGGAAGAGTTTTGTTCAAATGAAGTTTTGGAGAATGATGTAATATCAGATAGCCCTCCATAATAGTAATTCTTTTGGTGACCTGGTTACAGCCTACAGTGTTATTACAGTCCCGTGGTTTGTGTTTTTATCACAAAGGGTGGAGGTGGGGGAAAACAGGAGCAGGATAATTTCAAAAGGAACCAAACAGAGCTTCCAGATTTCCTTTGGATCAATGAAGTCTTTTCCTTTTTCCACTTTATAGTAGCACCAGTTCTAGCATCCAACAGATGTAGCCTGTCAGATGCACATAGGGAATGGCCTGTAAAAAATCTTAACTTCCAGTATGAATTAGGATGAAGAGCAGGAATTACTAAAAAGCCTAAATATTTCTTTACCAAAGAAATTTACCCTTTGGTCTCCAGATAAAACTAAGAGAAACAAACAGACAAGAGTCTGTACTATACAATAGCCTATAGGCACCCTGGTATTCTACAGCACACTTACACAGATAAAAGAATGCTGGTGTTTATAACTTTCAGATCATCTGATTCTTTTTGCTATATGTCCCATAGGGAATTGCCAACTTGATCAATATTTCTGGAAATGGTTTAACTCTTCTTAAACTTGGGGGACTTAGCTCTCATTTTAAGCAAAAATCTCTTCATTTCTACAGTTGAAGAGTAAAAATTTCACTCCTTCTCCTGTAATCCTGGAACAGCAGTCTTCCTCAAATTTCTTGGCAGGTAACCCGTGTTAAACTCCCTGGGAAGTACTTCAGAGCCATGTAGACTGCTCATAAGCAATAAATAGTGAGAAAGGCATAGCCTCAGATGCAAACAGAGAGAAGGCTCGCCAGTGTGTTAGGATGAATTTAAGGAAGTAACAAGGCACATGTTTGTCTGGTATTTTAATATATGCTTTTAGAGCTTAATATCTTAATGAGCCATCCTAAAGTAGTTATTACAGAAGATTTTTACATGTACTAACACATTGACCTTTTAAAAGAACGAGTCTTTATTTTAAGTAAATATTAACTTTAGGTTGTCTTATCCTCAATTTTTGGAGTCTGTGTTTCCATTTAACAAAATTATCAACAGATTAAGGACCAATAGCCAAATCACCATTGTTTTAATTTTATCAGAAGTCAGCAGTCTTCTGAAACAGCTTCTTGGCAAATCTGTTTAAAAAACGATATTCATGAAAAGCACAACCGTTCCCTTGTAGACATCTCACCCATCCCTTTTCAGTTGGCCCTGTTCATGGCACATACAATGGAATTCCAATTGGGAAGCACCAGTGCTTGCGAAAGGTTTCCAAATGATCTTTCTGATAGTGCACTTTAATATAAAACTCCCAAATTTTCTCAGAGCAATTGTTTGCAGACTCTCCTCCTTAGGAGGGATTCACAATGGTAAAACACATAAAATAATGTACTGTTTCTAAATGAAGAAACAAAGTTATAGTAAAATTGAGAAGATAAAACATTTTCAGAATTCACACGAGCAAATAAAAACACATGTACATGTAACTGGAATTCTGCAAACTTGAACATTTCCCACGTAAGCAAAAAAGAAAAGAAAAAAGATTAGCTATATGAAAGCATGAATTTCCATACAATAAATGCTAGCTTTCCTTATACCCATACAGCCATACTTTTTTCTGCATTCTACTTTCTCAGTCCATTTAAATTACTAAAATAATCATTATCTAGATGAGAGATTTTTAATCTTGCAGTGATTTAAAACTTGAGGTTAAAATTAGTGCTTTAAAACAAACATTGCTTTGCAACCAACAAGCACAAAATAGCAATAGCTAGATTACATTTTAAGATATGACACTTAACCATTTTGGAATTACATTGCATGATGCTAGCTTTCATTCTCCTGCCATCCCCCTCTCCAAACTAGACATATTAAATGTCAAGTTTTGCAGAAGCACCATAATATTTTATTTAGCATATGTTAGTGTTAAGTTATTTTTCTCCCTGTTCTCCAGTCCACTTAAATTCAACTCTGCCAAGGCTACCAAAGTATAAAAAGGGGGCTATATTCAGTTGGCATAGATAATAGACATTGGAATGTACAACAGAAATTCCACAACTCATCATCGTTTAAAACAGTGGTTCTCAACCTTTTTAATGCCGCGACCCCAACCGGTCGTAAGTCGAGGACTAAACCGGTCGTAAGTCGAGGACTAAACCGGTCGTAAGTCGAGGACTTTCCCTGCCCGGGAGCGCTGCGCATGCGTGGTTCCGCCCCCTGCACTGTCCGAGGCGTAGCTGGCAAGTGGCAGAGGTGGAGCAGGCCGACCACCAGCTGGCCCAGCCCAAGGGAGGTAAGGCACCCGCCGGAAAAGGGGAAAAAAATGGCGGACAGCCTTGCTTGGCGACCCCCGTGAAATGGTCGATCAACCCCAAATGGGGTCCCGACCCACAGGTTGAGAACCACTGGTTTAAAATGAAACAAAATACAAGGTGTGCATTCTTATTTGCATAATTCCCCACTAACACCAGAGCTAGATATGACTTCAGTCACAGGGCTACTTTTCCATCCAGATTCCCATGATTTGAAATGTGGGTAAGGAAATACATGGCATGCAATGGCAACCACTTGTAATGCCCTACAATTAGCGCTGCACGTGATCCCAGCTCAAAAGAAGAATTGAAGTCAGTCCATACAAGTGTAAACCACACCTTTCTTTTGCTCAATCAAGCTTAAACATTTCATTTGGTGTTTGGATTCCAATTTCCAATTTATGCATCCTGGTCTGGAAACACCTTAAAGTCTTCATGATGGCAGCAAGCCAAGAGCATTGTCTGTTAAAAGTCTGCAGCCTAAGCATAGACAACTTGTACAGTTTTTCACTTAGCTAATTCGGTCCAATCAATGGTGGCAAAAAAAGGGTGTGCTTTGATGTCTTCAACTCCAGCAATTCCAGCACCAAGACGTTCCACAGAATTGAATTGCAAAAGCTGAAAAGAAAAGAACACACCAATCAACCCAGGCTTTTCTTGTTATAGCTTCATCAGCAGAGAGGATTGCATCCTCTGGAATTAATGGCTAAATTTCAATAATATTTATAATAAACTTAACTTGTTTTCCATATCAGTTTAACTAGTACTAGCACATTTAAAAAAATGGGAAAAGATCAGGATAGAGGCCTCTCATAGTTACAGCCCTAGTTTTATCATATTGTTGGCCATTCTCTTTTCTCTAAGTCATTTATCATTACTACATTACTATTGTAAAATAACAGCCTGTTTGTTGGAACCTGTTTTTACATATCAGTTACTTTGGAAATGTGGATTAGGAGGATTATTTTGGTATATTTTAGAATGTGTTCTCTTCCATCTTCCATAGCAATTCTGCAAATACTCATCTTGGAACTAATCATATAACCAGCCATTCTATGGAGACCCTGTAGATTGAACACAGCAGCATGTGATCAACCATATTGAAATGGTTTCCATGCTACACTGGTAGTAATTGATCAACTTAAATATCTGTCTGTTTTTGAGACTGAAAAACCAAAACAAAAAAATAAAATGTTGTAGTGTTAAATTCTGTTTCTTCAAAACTAGTTCTCTTTTACAGGTTTTATAAATAAGTACCAAATGTAGCCTGATATTATGGTTGATTTCCCTTACTTATATGAGGGTAAGTAATGCCAGGGCTATAGGAGAGTGTAAATTATCATAATTGTATAACAAACATGAATAACAACCCTTGAAACATCCGGCAGAGGTCAAGATAGTAAACTGAAGCAACTGATTCTATTAATGAAATGTAATTGGATTTATTTATTTCATTCTTAGAGCACTCTTCTCTTAAAGAACTTAACAAAGCTTATGTATTGCTACAAATGCTCTCACCTAGGAAGCATACATAGTTTAAGGCAATTATATCCCTGATAGCCACTATATATAGGAAATAATAGGGGTGTCTGTTATACATTTTATAGAAAGGTAAATGCTCTTTCCTGTAGAGAAATCCACACAAATTCTGTTCTATTCTTCTATCACATGTTATTATTCCTTTTATATTTATAAAAACCTGTAAAAATATTTGAAATATCAGTACCCAATCGCCTATTTTTTTGTCAATATCATATTCATACAAAACACTATCAGTTCTTCTATTCTGTCAAGCTTACTCTTTACTGAAACCTTTCCTAACCTGTCAAGATTGGTAAGTTGATGTAAGAAAGTTCTAGATCAGTGTTTCTCAATCTTGACAATTTTAAGGCATGTGGACTTCAACTCCTAGAATTCCACAGCCAGCAATGCTGGCTGTGGAATTCTGGGAGTTGAAGTCCACATGCCTTAAAATTGTCAAGGTTGAGAAACACTGTTCTAGATTCATAAAGCATGTCTTTTGACGAACCACATACCCTAAGTATAATCTGACATAAAGGATCAGTCCAAATCCTCAAATTCATAAGCTGAAGAGCTTGCGGTGTAAACCTCAGCCTGCAACAAGAATTGGTTGAAGAGAGCACCCCTGAGATCACCTAAGTCAGCTGATTAAAAATGCAGTCAAGGTCCCAAGCCAAGCAACATCTTGCAGATTAAGAGACAGCAGAGGAAGTCAAGTGTTCTGCTTGAAAGAAAGAAGCATTGACCGAACCAGTTGGTTAAACTGATAGAGATGGTTTCTAGAGATGGCTATTTGAGGCAACCTTATGCTTAAATCTCCTACCAGTGACTCTGACTGTTATGTTTTTGTTCGATTAATTGTATATTTTAGATCAGAAAAGGACTATTCTTGAATCTTCCTGAACTTGAGATACAGTATCTCTCCAGACTTTTTTGTAAGCTCTTGTGAATATTTTCTACACAGAAACCTTTGAGTTTACAATATGCTTCATGTTATTTTAATGAAAGATTTACAATTACAACTTATCTTGAATTTGTTATCAGAAGCTGTGTGTATATTTAATTGGCAATAAAGAATATTCCATAGACTTCTGTAAACAGTGTAACAAATCTGCAAGATGATTTGACAAGAAAGGACTGGCTATATCCTTGCTATTTTTCACTTTCCCTAAGCAACCGCCTAGGCTGCAAATTGTGATTATGTGACTGCAGGATGCTGCAACCAATCATAAATCTGAGCCAATTGCCAAGCCCCCAAATTGTGATGACTTTGGGGCTGCTGCAATCACCATTACTGGGAGTACAGGTCAAAAGTCCAAGGCCACCATAACTTTGTCATTAAACCAATGGTTGTAAGTCAAGGACTACTTATACTGACTTATTAATTTTACAATATCTGTATATTATTCCAATCTCTAAACATAATTATATGTGGTCATCTATTATATATTTAAGCAGTAAGTAACTTTATGCTTGTGGCTTTCTCATCATATCCAGATTTGTTTTTAGTAAACTTGATTAAATGTGAAACTCAAGCATGGCACAACATAGGAGAACAAATCCATCAGGACAAGATTCAGCAGTCCATCTGCATTTAAAAGACAAAGGCCATTCTTTCAAAGACAGCAAAGTCCACATTCTAGACAAAGAGGACAGCTGGTTTGAAAGAGGGTTCAAAGAGATCATCTATGTCAAAATTGAACAGCCCTCTCTCAACAGAGGGGGGGGAAGGATATGACATCATCTATCTCCAATCTACAACACAGTCCTTTCAACAGTTCCAAGAAGGCTCCACACCCATTTGCATTACTAAGATGACCCTGATGACACAGATAAGCCTCCAGTGGCTTCAATGACTCGCTAAAAGAATGCAAACAACCAGCTGTCTGCAAAGAGTATAAATTCTGCCATTCCCCACCATCCAGTCAGAGCTAAAGAAGCTTCTTGGCTGAGAAGTGAAACATCTTTAAGAAAAACAAGAAAGTCCAGTTGCCTCATGAAAAAAGCACCTTTTGGACAACCATGACCTGGATAACTGAGAATCTCCATAGACATGTAGAACTTAAGCTGTACTGGATTTTTGCACCTTGCTTGTGAGGCCTAGACTACTGAAGTATAATGTTTTTAGGTTAACGGAGAATACGTTAATTTATCTGAGTAAATATGTAATAAAAATGGCATATGAAAACTTTACTTGTCATAGCTCATTAAAGCATGCAGAATTAAAGTATTTCAGATAAAAGGTTGGCTACTATGTGAATGTACTGAGGAAGGTAGAGCATGGCTTCTGGAATTCTTTACTAAAAAGATACATAGGAGGCATCTGTGTTTAATTGTATAAGTAACATGTTGCATCTATTTAAGTGTACGTTTATCCTCTTCTCCATGTGGCATCTCTGTGTATGTGCACCAGGAAACATAGAGTGAACTGCATAGGTTCTGCTCTGAATCAAGATGAAGAAGGAGGAAGGTGGAGTTAGAAGAGCAGGATTTCAAGCTGTTGTCAATGACCTCTCCCATATGGATATATCTGAGAGTTTCTTCTGCTTTTTTTCCTCTACTGCAGTGTTTCTCAACCTTGACAATTTTAAGGCATGTGGACTTCAACTTCCAGAATTCCACAGCCAGCATTGCTGGCTGTGGAATTCTGGGAGTTGAAGTCCACATGCCTTAAAATTGTCAAGGTTGAGAAACACTGCTCTACTGCTTCCAGCTGAATCTAGCCTGTTTCAAACTTGCTCTTCTTTTGCCAGCTTCTCCCACAACACCAAAGTTTATCCCAGAGGACTAGCCTGCTGATAGATGAACACCTTTACATTATTTTCCAATATTTGGGGGAGGCTAGGAAGACATCTAAAAGAAGCTATTACATTATATGCAAGACTTATTAATGGTAGTTAACTGTCAGTAATTTTCTTTCAAGCTATCAAATATCAGCTCCTTTAAGCATTAGTTGTTTCTAAAATAATCTTGAACATTCCACTTATTGGTTCCTAAATGCAGAATAAGAGAAAGAAAAAGAATATATCAGCAAATACCTGTTGTATTAAAACACCCTGTGGTCATTTTCAGAGGTATTATCTTTTATGCTGCCTCTTATATTTATCAGCCTACAAGAAATACAGTGAAAAAAGATCGACTGTCTCCACTTAGTTTAGATGAAAACTAAATTTCCTTTTACCTGATTTTAATGAAGGTGTGTGAGACAGCCACGGTTTAAGACATCAGGCTAGAAACCAAGAGACTGTGAGTTCTAGCCCTACTTTAGGCACAAAGCCATCTGGGTGTCCTTGGGCCAGTCATTCTCTCTTAGCCCTAGGAAGGAGGCAATGGCAAAGCACTTCTGAAATCCTGCCAAGAAAACTGCAGGGATTACGTTCAGGCAGTTGCCAGGAGTCTCGATATACAATGAAGGTATGTCACAAAATGTATCCCTATTTGCACTACATGCAAGAAATATTTGTTTAAATCATATGGAAAAAGATAAAAATATTACTTGATGGATAGCCCCAGTATGGGGTTTCAGTGGAAACCAATGTGATCAGATCAGACAGAGGAAACTAAGATGAACTGATGCTTTTCGGACAATTAAAATATTGATCTAAAAAAAGTCTTCAAAGAGGCCCAGGGAGCTTTGGCAGCTAAAGTCTCACAAATGAAATGTAAAGAAATGGTACGATTGATTGTTAGTAGTAATAATACTAAGTAGGTTTTTTTTTTAAAAAAAAAATCCACAATAAAGTCAAAGGGGAGATGAATATATACATAGAAAGTGAAGTGAACTCTTCTTATCTGCAATTTCTGATTGAAAATGTTTGAAAGGAAGTAACCAGCAAAGCATAAAAATATTTACAAAGGATAAAGGAACTGAAGTTTACATTTCTTCCTTCTTATGAGTCTGTCACATAAGCAGTTCAAAAGAATAATTTCATTTCTAAGTTTCCTTTAAAGGGAACTATAGCATAATGCAGTTGTCTCTGGTATTATTTGGGGCGCGTGCCTTCATATGCATACATCTAATAATCAAAGTGAGAAATTTCCCCATAAAATGTATTCATTTGCACATCTTAAGTTGGCTCTGCCACTTAAAATTGCTCTAACCTCACTTAGTAAAATAACTCAGATAACAAAACAAGCCTTCTTTGTGAATATACATGAGTTAGTAGATAAGCAGTCAGAAAACAGCCACTCCGCCGTCTTCTGGAAAATATAACAACTGATACCAGGTGGAAAAGTTAAGTACAAAGACATTTATGTTCTGAAGGCTTTCCCTGTTACGAGGAAAAAACTTTTAATATGAGAAAGAAAATGCAAAATAAGCTGCATTAAAGTTGCATAGTTCAAAAAGAGACTGGTTATTATGCTAACTGGGGCAGCTTTCGAGAAATTTGATGTCAATTAAGAGAGCCTCAAGAATTTCATCTGTATCTTCAGATAATCAAACTAAGGAATAATAATAATAATAATAATAATGGCTCTGAAGTACGTAGCTTCTAGCTGGCTAGATCGGGGTGGGGTGTTATTTTTTCAGTGAGGTCAATGATTTTGAAATCCATGTCATGGGACACATTTGGCATGTATCTGCACACTGTTCCTCTCCTAGACATTCTGTGATGGGCTGACCCAAGCAACCTGTGAGGAGGTGGAAAAGGAAAATCATAATGACAAATGACTAGCTATGCCAAGAGTCCCTTTTTCCTTTTCCTGACAAAGCTTCCTCAAAAATGAATGGTAGTTTCCTTAGAAAGACACACAAAAGAAAATTGATTTACTAGCCAATGGAGCAGACTCTTCAACTGTAAAGTCAGCCACATGCAGCCCAGAGATGAAACACTTCCTTTTGGACATGGGTAACCTTGAACCTGGGGGAGGAGGGAAAATAACAAGCGGTCTGGCATAAAGTGCTAGTTGCTATGTATTGCTTTAATAAACTCCCAAAGATGCCAATGGTAAAATTCCATTCATTTTCAGTCTCCTTTCTGAGGGAGAGTATAAAATATCCTCTATTCTATGAGTCTAATAACTAGATGAAGTCATTGGGCTTAACAGTACATGTATACTTTTATTCTTATTTATTTATTTTAGTAAGTAAATTTCTACTACTCCCACTGAATACTGACTATAAATGGTTTATAATCCTATCTACATAAATAGATAAAACAATAAAAATAACCACACGATAGTAACAATTTTAAAAAACATAAGAACCATAACATTCAAACAAGAGGTCAGATCTAAATCAGTTTGGCTCCATCATCAAAGTTTGTTAAAATAACCAAGTTTTAGTATGTTTCTAAATCCTAATACATTATGCTAACTTTAATATTAAAAATATACCTTTACTCCCAAATCATCTATGTCAGGAGAGATAATTAAGGATAAATCAATGGATTTCTGCAGCAATTTTGTGCCCAAGCTATATTTGGTGACAACAGATGGATAGGTCTTATATACTTCTCAATCATTCCTTTTCTCCTTTCCAAAATTAAATAATTAAGTCCAGTGTTCATTCACCTTTTCCTGACAAAATAGCTCCTATTTTTTATAATTGTATAACTGTAAGACATTTCTACCCTACGCATTAATAGTTTAGTTTCTTTACTTGTTTACATATTAAACAGAATTTTACTGCTAAGAAGATGTAGCTACTGGGGACACTAAGATAAACCACAATCCTATTAGCACATTTTCAGATGCTGAATTTAAACATTACTCCCAAATCCTTTATAAAAGCTTCTAAAGATAAATAGGAAAGATAGGAAACCTTTTACAACATCAAGTATAAAAAGAACAAAGCTAATTTTATTAACACTGTAAGGTGATAAGGGGTTGTCATTTCCACTAAGTGAACAAAAATCCATTTATTACATTTTTTTATGTTCAGTAAAATATATGGCATATGTTAATCTGACTTTAGCCATAGCAAGGAGCACAACATTTGTACACATTCATCAAGAATTTACCTGTTGAAGGAGTGATCTGGCTTCTTCTGAAATGTGATCTGGCAAGTTTAAACAGGTATGAGTATTTATTCCTGCTGGGTGGCACTCCAAGAGACTCTATGGCAAACCAACAAGAAATGCATCATATTAAAGTGCATGTTATGATAAAGAATGGAGATGCATGTTACTATATTCAAAAACTTAAAAGTAATCCTCCTCAATCTATGTTAATATTTCCATAACTCTTAACCAGAAAGTGACTGATATTGCTGACTGGAAATGAAAGACGTTGTAATTCAACAAGGTGAGCTAGTTAATCAGGTGTAATAGAACTGATTATCAGCAGAACTGAACAGTGCAGCTTTACATTGGTTTAGGAGCTTCACCTTTTGAATATTCACTATGTATGCCTAAAATCTCATCCCTGTTGTGAGATGGAAAAAATGGAGGTGCAAGCTAAGATATACAATTCAAACAGGTAATTATGACCTCTGTGAAAATCTCTAACAATAATGGAATCTCATTAAAACCCAAAGCAATTACAGTGGGTATCTCCTCACCAAAGACTGTAAACAAATTTATTTTGCATTGTGCATACACATATTATCTCTTTCCACTGCAAACAAATCTGGAAAACAAGCTGATAGGTGTTCTGAAAATGTGAATGGGGACACGAGGATCAAGGAGGTACAGATCTCCGCTCCATTTCTCAGGCAGGTTACCCAACCTAATTATGTTCTTTTATACGGACATAACCCACCCAAATTCTCATCAGCTTCAAGGATAGTGGAAATTGTATTTCAACATACACCAAGACTAGCAAGAGGAAATATTCAGAAACACGTTAGGACCGGGGTATCCAACCTTGGCACCTTTAAAATTTGTGGACTTCAACTTCCAGAATCCCCCAGCCAGCCATGCTGGCTGGGGAATTCTGGGAGTTGAAGTCCACAAGTCTTAAAATTTACCAAGATTGGACACCCCTATTTTAGAGCAGAGTTTCCCAACCTTTCCTGCTTTGCAACCGGCGAGGGGGGGGAAGGGTTGGTTCTGCACGAGTGGTTGCCTAGCATGCATGTGCAGCTCCATTTGTGCAAGCTGCAAGCACGTGTGGCCGCCACTCACACAAGTGGAAATGCACGTGTGCATGCTCACCTGTCGTTTCCATGGCCCAGTTGCAAATAACTCATGGCCCACTAGTGAGCTGTAGCCCAGAGGTTGGGGACCCCTGCTTTAGGGAACATCATTTTCTTTCAGAAGAAGCTGAGGGGAAGAAGCCAATAGGCCCCTCCTTCCAACAAAAAGACCTGCCTTCTTCCTACATACTTTAACCCTTTCACCAGGCTGGAGGAAGGAGGATGAAATTGGGGGGAAAGATTCATTTGTTGAATAAAAAATATGGTCCTAAGTTGAATCGAACAAGTATGCCAAATAAATGTTGTTTTAAAAAAAATTCCCTTTGCATCTTACTATGTCTTCCTGAAGTCTTACAAGATCTATAAAGATGGGCCAAATACAAAACATTTAAATTCTATTCTATTCAAATGAGGAACAATGAAATAAGATACATCTTTTTCATGAATTAACTTCCACAGTGTACCCCAGCAACTTGCATTCATTTTTAATTACTTCTTGTTCCTTAGTGTTACATTTCAAAGGGAATACTTCTTTTACATCCATAGTTTTGGCCCCAGAAACACATTATGTACCCTAAACCCCAATAGCATGCCCTATTGACAGCATCATAATAAAATAAGCACTATTTTTCTTCCTTGTAAGAAAAATATATGTCTGGGTTCATCACCATGCTAAATCATAATATGTTCAGTTTCATTTTAAAACACTTTGTGAACTAGTAGTGGTATAGGCCATTGTTTATGGCTTAGCACATTGTAAGAACGTGGCCATCTGTGGTTTATTCAACAAATGATGTATGTGGTAGAGTACTAGCTTGGTCTAGTGGTTAAGGCACCAGGCTAGAAGGTAGTAGACCATGAGTTTAAGTCCCACCTTAGCCATGAAAGCTAGTTGGGTAACTTTGGGCCAATCACTCTCTCAGTCCAACCCACCTCACATAATTGTTGTGAGCAAAATAGGAGAAGAAAGATGTTTTACAAATAACTCATTACCTTGAGTTATTTGTAAAAATAATAAAGGCAGGAAATAAATACATAAATTAATAAAAAAATAGTATCTTCAATTGTTCTGTTTTTTTTCTTACAATACGAAAGTTCCTATCCTATATTTTTGTTATTTTATAGTATGATATTATTAATGCTTTCTAGGCTGCAAAAATCCTGATGTCCCCCTATATGTGAACAAAACATTACTTTTCTGTATCTCTTAGCTGCCTTTGGATATTTGCAGCCTAGAACTAATTCCCCAATTTTCTGTGGGATTTCAGAACATGGCATACTTTTTCCTTAAAGGTACACCATACCATTCCAGTAAGGAGTTCAAAGAGAAGGACACCCAAACTCCACCAGTCGCAGGCCTCTGTTTCTTCAAAAACAACACCAACTTCTGAATGAAAGGTAAGCACAGTTAAAACATAAAAAAAAACTTTTCAAACTTGCATTTGCAAGACAACTCGGACCATAACAGAACATCTTTCCCCAATTATCTAGACCAGGGGTAGTCAACCTTGGCTCTTTTATGACTCGTGGACTTCAACTCCCAGAATTCCTGAGCCAGCTGTGCTGGCTCAGGAATTCTGGGAGTTGAAGTCCACGAGTCATAAAAGAGCCAAGGTTGACTACCCCTGATCTAGACGTTACTAGACATACCAGTTTGCCACAGCAATCAGCATTGTCAAATTTTTATCTTCCAAACACAATACAGCTGCTGAGTTCACCCATCGTGTTAAACCATAAATAGTTTCAGTTTAACATGCTGCCTGAACCAGCCATTGTGGTTTATAAAACTTGTAGCCAATCACTGTGGCTTTTTCAACACATCTGTTGTTACAACAAGTATGATGGATGCTCCCACTCACTATCACAACCCTCACTTGGCTAGAGGAGCAATCTAATTGGCTGAATTAAAACAATTCCCAGTAATTCCAAAGAAAAATAAAACACACTAATAACAACATACAAAATGACAAAACTTAAAACAAGACCACAGGGGCGACAATAGAAACATCATAACAGGCACAGCAATTTCAATCAAGCCCACACGGGTAGGTATTTAGCTGAAAGCTCATTCATTTTGGTGAATTCAGGGAAGGAATTCCACAGTCAGCACCTGCCATTTTCATTCTGAAAGGAGATACATCTCCTCTTCATGTAGGAATCTGCTTCTAGAGCAATTGTCCCCAAACTGGTGCCCTCCAGGGTAAGGAATTATGGAAGCTGTTTTTCTGGGCATTTACATCTGGAGGTCTCTAAGTCAAAAAAAGGCAGCCATACCTCCTATTTTAGTGAAAGGACAAGATTATAGAATTCACTGAACAGCCTTGAGAAACCAATTATCTCTCAGCAATGTAGCATGGATTTAGCACTATAATTAGAGCCTTTTATCTTTAAGTGCTGTTGTTTTTAGGGTGGGGTAGACAATAAATTAAAAAAAAATCATGGCTATTGTAATGGATTTCTGCCAAATTTTCTGGCAAAGAAAGAGATGAGGAATGGGATTTCTGGGCAAAACCTTTGCGCATTGAACCTTTGGGTGCTGATACAGCACAGGGACTGAACTGTAGGAGCGTCCATGATGTGATCGAACTTTCTCTATGATGCACCTATGATTGAAGGTAGCAGGAAAGCAACTCTGTATTCTTAGCGTATTTAGAGTTGTGAAACTTTAAAGCAGGAGTCTTCAAACTTGGCCCTTTTATGACTTGTGGACTTCAACTCCCAGAATTCCTCATCTAGGCACGCTGAGGAATTTGGGTTTGGAAGCTCATGGGCATGCCAAAGTATATAAGGATGGTACATAAAGGTATATAAAGATGATATAACTTCCATACACCCAAGACCCAATGGTAACAGAAATATACAATATTCTTTCTCTGATATTAGTTCTCAAACCAACAAATGTAGCACTTGTTGTTTTATTGCTAGAACTTTTTATATATTTAGATCATATTAACAAGGCCTGACCATAATCAAAGTATGAGATTTGGACTAGAGCAAGGGGTTGGGCTACAAGGCCTCCAAGGTCCCTACCAACTCTGTTATTCTGTTAAAGTAATGTATTCATTTAATAAAAAGCATTATGAAATGTTGAAGTTCATAGCAAATCCCCTTTTTTGCTCAATACCCTGGTTAAGTACTTATGGTTTATTGTATGAATTGGATTAACCATTAGATTGTACCCACAGAATTAATTAAAATGCAAAGCAATTTAACATTTGTTAATTTTGTAAAATGTCAGCCACTTGATTAAAATTAAAGCAATTTGTAAATAAAATTTAAAGAAGTGATTTTTATAAAATTGAATGAAATTAGTATAGGAAGAAAATAATAAGAATATCTCTCATCACCCATGCAGAACACCCACAGGGGCAAGAAAGCTGCTAAAAATGTTTCTACCACCACCAGCAGCAAAACAGGTGTAATATAACTTTAATTACCCAGAAGGCACAATTTGTAAATCCATTTTAAGCCATGATTTTGTATCTCTTCACTCTACTTCATTATGAATGTTAATATTAGGTAGGTCTATGCAATTAAGCCTAAGATTTTACTGCATAGTTATGAGGAACACCTCTAAACTTGCAGCAATCATATATCCAGATACATCTATTGTTTAAAAAACTATTTTAACAATTAGGAAACTTTTGTTTACCTAAATTGCCCCATGCATGTGTTAGTAACCCTAACCCTAAAGGCTAATGTCAAGATGCCTAATGTCTAAACACCTGATTAGGTATTTTGCTTTTACTCATGTTGCCTCCAGGTCTCTTTAGATGGAGAGTTTATGAACATAGAGTGTCTCTGCCATCAGAGAATAAACAGCCATGAGTGGTTCTGGATCTTTCAGGCCTATGATACTGTTGACTTTCCTGAATAATTATGGAAATTCTACTTTTTTAAATGGTCTGGTAGATTTGGGGTCTGGATGCTGATCCTCTCCCTCATCCAAGAACAGTTTTTCCTCTTCCCTTTGTGACTGGTCTGAAAGAAGGCATCTGAGTCAGATGTGCACAAAATTACCTTGCTGGCCATTGGCACTGCTGAGGTGAATGGCTGAGAAAAATTGAGACAAAACAAACATCCCTCACAACCTTTTTAGTCCTCCACAGTGAATGGGATGGAGATACCCACTTCAAAACACCATGATGCCACTTATTGGAAAAAGCTTCAGAAAATATTTCCTCTGCACTCTCCTTCCCTTGCATTTTCTCTGCAATATATTGATATAATAACCTTTGCATATCACATCAATAAAGCAACCTTTACTCTAAGTAATATATCATAGAGACAAAAATAAAAAACCTATAGATTGCAAAATACATTTGAAGCCCAACCAATTAATGTAATTCTGCGTAGTGAAAAAGCTCTCCCCCTTCCAACCATCAAAAAGTTTTAATATTGCAATAAATCTTACTCAAATGCCAGTTCTCAATAATGAAGCCATTTCATTCATATCAGCTAAGACATTTATATAATAAAAAATGGTAGCCATAAACCCAAGCAACCATTTGCTTTTCTATTACTGTATTTCTAACAGAAGAGAATTTCAAGATATCTGCATTTGTATCAATTGGAACCATATGAAGATTTTCTTTAATATATATATAGAGAGCCAGTTTGGTGTAGTAGTTAAAGTGCTGGCCTAGAAACCAAGAGACTGGGAGTTCTAGTCCCACTTTAGGTATGAAAGCCTTCTGGCTGACTTTGGGCTAGTCCTTTTATTTTAGTCCAACCCACTTCATATAATTATTATGGGGAAAATAGGAAGGAGTATCAGGCATACTCATCATCTTCAGTTATGTATAAAGTAATAAAGGTGGGATAAAAATAAAATAAAAAAATAAAATAAAATAAATAAAATAATAAAATAAAATAAAATAAAATAAAATAAAATAATAAAATAAAATATAAAATAAAATATAAAATATAAAATATAAAATAAAATAAAATAAAATAAAATAATAAATAAAATAAAATAAAATAAAATAGCAAGTCATAAGAATAGACTGTCCACTAACTGACAGTACATTTTTCAAACAGGCATTTTTCCCAACCATTCTGGAGATACCAGGAGCACAATACCCAGAATATGCATTTAGCCACTGAGCAATAGTTCTTTCTTAACTAGTTCTCAATCTTCTCCTTCTGCTCCTTGTGAAAGAATCCTATTTATACAATATATCAGTCCATATATTCTGATGATATATTCACAGCATAATCAATTGTTCATTCACCTTTTACAAGAGTACTTCATTGAGAAAAAGCACAAAAGTATACAAAATATGTACCAACTCAAACGAATCTTTCGTCCAATCTACAACAATTTTCCTGTTCATTTAGTTCCAGGATTTACATCTTTCCTTTTTTTGACAGAAAAGATGGACACTAAATTTGGACCTTAGGCATTAAAATAAACGTTAAAACTAAAGAAAGGCATTCTTCTTCAGAATCTCTACTAACAACAATGGTTTCTGCCTGTCAATCTCACCTCTTTAAGAGACTAAAATGATATTTCTATTCTGATATTTTTGTGGCCAAGCATGTACATGCGCAAGAATCCTAATTCAAGCAACACCTAACTTCATGCACTTCCAACTTTCTCCTCTTTTCTTCAAAACTAACGTTATAATAACACTTTTCATGCCATTGAGAAATCATCATTGTCAAAAAAACTACCTGCAATTTGATATCAGAAAACTGTTCTGGTTCTAAAAAAAAGCCATGGGGTAATGTTTTTGTTTTGTTTTGCTCATAAGACCAGACTGGATATTAAGATAAATTAGCACAAGCTCTTACAGATTCCATTATTAGGATTTCAGCTTTTTCTGTGTCTACAATCCTAATAGGTTTGTTCATTCCAGGTTCTATGCATGCTATACTTGCTTTATGATTTCCAACTTGGGAGCTTACTTTTCTATCCTATCATAGCAAAATTGTCATAAGGCATTTATCACAACACAGTTTAAACTGTCTCCAACAAACCATGTTTCTTAAAGCTTCTTTTTCTTTCTGAATTGGGCAAAATACATGGCGCAAAGAGACATGGAAAGATACATGCTTGGCATTACAAGACAATATAAAAAGACCTGGACTTGGATTACAGAACAAACGAAAGTATACAATATCATTAAGAGAGTAAAAGAATTGGAATGGAAATGGGCTGGTCACATAGCAAGAAGAACTGATGGCAGGTGGATCAAGGCAGTCATGGAATGGACCCCATTTGATAAAAAGCGTCCACAAAAGAGACCTAAAACAAGATGGAGTGATGACATCAGCAAGTATTGTGGGCCCAATTGGCAAAAGAAAGCTCAGGATCATATTAGTTGGAAACATGGGGAAGAGGTCTTCATCCTGCAGTGGATAGACAATGGCTAAATTGATGATGACGATGATGATGATGATGATGATGATGATGATGATGATGATTCTTTTGAACATCTAGTTCTAGCCATTAAAGGGTTTATAGCAATCTGCATATTGGGTTTTCTTTAAAGAATCAAGGCAATATTTATGCATTTCCAGTGCTTTTTTGTAAAAAAAAAAAAAAAAAAAAAAAGATGCCGGAACTCACACAAGTCATACAACCCGCCTTGCCTACCCTACAAGGTTCCATCCAAAAAAGGTGCCGGAACTCCGTTCTGGGCGTTCTATGACAAAAAAAAGCCCTGTGCATTCATTTAAAATAATATAAGCGTTTCTACTGTGAAATAAAAAATCTTCATTTGCTTTAAGAAAATGGAAAGGGTTTTTTTCATGTTAGCTGCCCCCAAGGCAAAATTTAATCTTAAACTTTCTCTAAGCCATCTACTAATATAGAGTAGACAAGTTGTTTAGTTCAATCAAGTATGGGAAATAATCACTCCTAGTCTCACTTCTTTCCCAATTATATGGACAAGGAACTAATTTTCTCCCATACACACCCAATATGTACATAGAATGATTTTCAGATCTCATGGTCTAATGGAAGAGATTCCTTTGAGAATTATGGGTTTCACTGACAAGTATACGCTGAACTTTACTCTTGTTATCTTGGAGATAACCATAAGGGGTATTCTGTTGATCATATTTTTTTCAAACTTTTTCAAACAAATTAATTTGCTTATTCACTGAGATCTTGGTAGATTAGAACTCTGCATTCGCAACTGATCTTTGGGGACTTCAAGTATCACAGAAAGCTTCAGTGCTTCACAAAGCTTCCTTATTCCTTATGATTATTTTTTTCTACAAAACCTTTTTCTCAGAAATATTCAAATGCACAAGCTGAAATAATGTGTGATAATGAGACAGGCAAGGCTGTTGCTCAACAGCAACAAGTCTTAAATATTTTTATCAAAATGTTCTTCAAGAGCTTTCAGAGAGCCAGATACTGATATTGGCAAGATGGATCAATTTATAAACATAATGGGGGGAAGGATTACCTGATTTGAACAAACTATTCCACCACTGTGCATTTGTGGAAGCAAACTGCAGATAATCACATTTTTTTCAGTCAAATGGCAGGGGCAGGTCGGAAAAATCAGCTAGAACTGGAGATGTTTGATAATGACATTGGAAGATTCACCGTTAATTTGTGAAATTGTTTTTGCAGGCAAATCTTAGGTATCATGCAATGTGAAATGATTACATTGGCAATCCTAATCTAAAAGGATTAGGTGGCAAATACAAAAGGCTTAAAACCCTGGACTGTTCTGCCAACCAGAATAAACCAGAGTTGCATAACTGGTATCTTCCACATAAAGCTTCCATGATCAATAGCACGGTATGGTGGAAGTTATAGTTGAAAACTTTTATAGAGCACCAAGTAACCTAATCTTTGAATAGACAGTATGGAATTAAATGAGTCAAAACTGATTTTGCATAATGTTGTACGTTCATACATTGATGACAGTAAACAATGAATGAAATTATTCTATTAATCAATTCATATATTCTTTATGCGATTCTTACCTTTTGCAGTTTAAAAAACGTTATGGCTATTTTTTACACATTCTCTTTAATACCTACTTTATACATTTCAGATTATTTGTGAACTACCATGTATAACTTACATTTTCCTCATTTCAGCGGCAGTAATTCTTTAACATCTAAGATCATAAATTTGGCAAGGGAAAAAATGTCCATAACAGAAGGTGATCATTTGAATTTCAAACTGAATCTTTCTTGTTTTCTCCTCAATTAAACCAAAACATGTTGATTTAAAAGGTTTGTATCTGTATGTTTCTTTTTTCAAACTTATTTTTAGACAGAATAATGGCCCCCCTGCTAGCTTGGCATTTGCTCAAAATTTTTGTCCCTGCAAATCAAATCTGTTACTGGAATTTTTCCCTCTGCTTTCCCTGCTCCCCCCCTGCTCCCCCTTTCAAAATACCAAGGCACATTAACCAAAAGATAAAAAGGTTGGTTGCTGATATTACAAAGCGCAGGGCAGGTGGTTAATGTTTTTTTAGCACAAATATGTGATAAGATTCCCAGGGGATGCTAGGAGCAAAAGGATGTTTCAACAGAAGCGAAACATTTGCATCATGAGTTGGGGATAACCTTACTTTTAATCTTTACCCTAAGATTTGTCTACATTATTTAAAAAAAAACAAAGAAAATGTTTTTAATGACATGAATAGACAGTGACAATTTGGACATCTAATGGGCTATGAAATATTGTGAACTGGTAAGAAGTTTGCTATTTAGGATGGGCTTATAGCAAATCAGAGCATCTATAGCACTGACTCTAACTTTCAGATAGCAGTATCTTTCCTAGCTCTGCTTGAAGTAGTTGGGAATTAAAATGTCCATCTGCAAAAGATGTGCTTCCCAATTTTACATTTGTGGAAGTGGTTATTCTTCTACAGTCTACAACCTCCAGTGGCATCCATCTCTAATTATTTGGGCCTAACTAGAGCTTCTGCCTTTCTTTTTCCTCATCTCCTTTGTGCAATTGATTACTTATGGAAGAAAATGGCAGCCCCTACTACACTTCATTCTTCCTGCTTTCTACTCCATATTTTTGACCACTATTGCAAAGAATAAGAAAACTCTCAGCACCAAGAAGTAAGAGCAGCATGAAACTACATGTTTGACAACTTGCCTTCTTAACATATTCACCCAACTGTATTTATACATTTCTCCTTAGACATTCGGCTTCAATGGAACAGATGTGTTTTGTTTTTATTATATTGTACAGACTTTGTATATTTATTATTATTAAGGATTTTAATAATTATGATCGTCATTCTCTGAATTCATGAATTCTGACCTTTGGGTGGGTAAGAGCATTATGATTTGGAAATAGCATGACAGTCATTTGTATTTTCAAACTATATCCCACAGAACCTTTAGATTCTCCAAGAACTTTGGTTGGATTCTTTGAGAGCCCAGGGACCTTTTTTCTTTACATTTCATTCAAACACAGACAATTTTCTATCACAAGAACATTGTCTCTTCATCAGGAGTTCTGGGAACTTTTCTTTTAAACTAACAATTTCTGAAGCAAGCCTGGAAAAATCCGATTTGCATCACCTTAAAGATTATGAAGTCACCTTCACTGGGAATCAAGGGAATAGCCTGATAAATGATAATACTAAAATACTCAGCAACTTGTACTGCTGAAAAAGCAGTTGAGTACAATTATAATTAATTATAACACAGCTTCTTATTTATCTAGAGTTCTCTCATAATATAAGAAACTGCTAGCTGAGTCTGATTATAGACAACAGTTAATGGTATGTTGCCACCTACTGGCCAACTTTGAGAACTCTCCCCTGGCAAAAAGTTCCTTCAAAACCAAAGTAGATATTTTAGGACAAATGAATGGTGGTGGTCATGATGGAGGTTTTCTAATCCAAGCACTAGTTTTCAGCTTCAGGGGTTTAATTTTTTCCATGCACCCTGTTCCATTTTTAATTGCTCCTACTATTATCACCAGACAGAATTTCAGAAATACAGATCTCAATATCCGTTGGAGGTGGCAATTTACAAGTGGAAAATAGCAGGGTCAGAAAAGACTAAATGGGGTGCTCTTCAAATTCAAATCATCTTAAGAATATTCTGAGCAGCATGTGGCTGTATTCTGACAAGTGGAGAATTTGTTCTATTTGCCAGAAGATGATCTTCCAAAGGTGTATTTTTAGGATATATATTTAAAATGAATTGGAGTACAAGACTACATTAGTGTTCTGTCTGCAGTTAGAAAAACAACATACTTTCTTCAGAGTGTCATATTTTTTTTAAAAAAAATAGCATTAGGGACATGATAAGACAAAGCATCTAAGCATTATACTCCAACATATAGATTTGTATGGGGGGAAAACACTGCCCACTAAGGAAAAAGATGCTTTTCTCAGGTATTTGCCTGTTTTTTAAGATTTTTGTTGTACTAAAGCAAGATCTCATTCCTTCTAATTTTTTTGTCTCCAGTAATTTTTGGCCACGTGTTTTGAATGTTCTTAAGATGACCGTGGAAGGAATGACCTTCCCAAATTTATCCACATGTGATAATGGAAGATGTACCTTATCTTGACACAGAGTGTCCATTTTAACTACAGACAGTCCTCGACTTATAATCATTCATTTAGTGATCGTTCAAAGTTACAACAGTACTGGAAAAAGTGACTTATGACCAGTGCTTTTTTTGTAAAAAGAAAAGGTGCCGGAACTCACACACATCATATAACCCGCCTTGCCTACCCTACAAGGTTCCATCCAAAAAAGGTGCCGGAACTCCGTTCTGGGCGTTCTATGACAAAACAAGCCTTGCTTATGACTGTTTTCACACCTATGACCATTGCAACATCCCCATGGTCACATGATCAAAATTTGGATCCTTGGCAACTGGTTCGTGTTCAAAAGGGTTGCAATGACCCAGGTTCATGTGATCCCCTTGTGCGACCTTTGCGACAAGCAAAGTCAATGGGGAAGTCAGATTCACTTAACAACTGTACAGTGTTTTACTTAACAACAGTGGCAAGAAAAAGGCATAAGGTGGGGCAAAAGCTACTTAACAACTGTCTCGCTTAGCAACAGAAATTTTGGGCTCAATTGTGATCATTAAGTCGAGGACTACCTACTGTATACTGTACCTAAAAGGAACAAATCAAGCTGTGCTTTGTAAATGTCTAGTCTTTTTGAAAGACTCAAAAGGTCTTTTGAATTAAAAGATTCATTTAAAATCCTGAAAAATTACTGGTACTTTTCTGTCTAATCGTTTATCAAAAACAAAAGCAGAAGCAGTTGTTGTGAAGAGGGTTATAACTGGGTTGATATATTTTGTGTTAGTATTACTAGGGGTAAGGTCTTTCCTAACAACCTTTCCATTCCGCATAGTCTTGACAGTGATAAGAGAAGCATATAGATCTGGCCTCTTTTCCTATATTCTAATCAATGTATCATGGAAAACTGTGTGTGTTTGCAAAACAATACTTGGTTCCAGTAGAAAAGTTCCCTGCTTGTTACAAATAAAAAAAATAACAGAAGCATCATTCTTTTTTTTGTGATCTTATTGGATTCATGATCTTCTCTTTTTTTTTTACTTGAAATAATCCAATCTTGCCCTAACTGCTGATCTTCAGGTACGCTGAGGAATACCAGGTTGGGGAAAGCTGGAGCAGAATCACTCCCCAATTTCCCAGCATGACCATTCATACTGTTTTTCTACTTATAGGATAGTTGGGTGCATAACTGCAATCAACTCCAGAAACTCTACAATATGCCCATCTCTTTTTGAGTAAAGCTTATGTTTTCCCATTCATACTTTGGACAATGGTTGTTTGAGATGGAAAAAATAAGCCAGGTGACAAACATGTCATACATTTCCCATTCCTATACATTTAACATAAGAAAATGAATATACATTTTCTTATTCCTGTCACACCTGGGGGGCGTTGATCAGGTGACAGCACCAAGCCAACCTTGGCTGATAACACTGAACAGGGTCTGACTTGACTAGCACCTGAAGTTGCTGTGCTATAGACAACTAGCCTGAAAATTCAAAAAGGAATAGCAAATCCCTGCATTGGTGTCAGAAAAACGACGTTTGATTTCTATAGCCCTCTATCTCAACAAGTGATTCTGGTCATAAAGTATTATTACTTTATTACCTTGTCAAGAATTCAAATAATAGTTCTGTAATCCAGCACAGGATTCTGCCTTTTAAAGAGGATCTATGGAGAGACATCACCACTATGCCATGGAAGTGAGACCAGCAATAGATACAGGGCTGTATCTTGTGCCACAACTATGAATAATCAGAGTTAAGTATTATTAGTCTTTTTCCTTATTATTTCAAAGTCCATCAGGTGAAATATACAGATTTACAAAGCTTTGGCTGATAGAAGAGAGAAGCACACCTTGTAGTATAATAATAATAATAATAATAATAATAATAATAATAATAATAATAATAATAATAATAATAATAATAACAACAACAACAACAACAACAACAACAATAATAATAAAATTGGAAGGGACCTTGGAGGTCATCTAGTCCAACCCCCTGCTCAGGCAGGAAACCCTATACCATTTCAGACAAATGGTTGTCCATTTTTTTAAAAAAAACGTCCAGTATTAGAGCATTCACAACTTCTGGAGGCAACTCATTCCACTGATTAATTGTTCTAACTGTCAGGAAATTTCTCCTTAATTCTAGGTTGGTTAGTTAGTTTCCATCCATTGTTTCTTGTCCTGTTCTCTTCTATTTGGAGAATAGATTGACCCTCTCTTCCTTGTGGCAGCCCCTTAGATATTGTTTAATAGCTCTTGATTCTACATCAGAGAGTGAGGAACTTGTGAGTCTCTAAATGTTTGCTGAGCTACAACTCTCAGTATCCTCATCACAAATCATGTTGAGTGGAGAGGCTGGAAGTTGTAATTCAACAACATCTGAAAATCACAGGCTCGTGCTCCTATTCCACATCATTTTCACTTTGTCCAATGTTGCAAGTAGAAGGTTTATTGATTTTGTCTTCTATAGCATGTGGTGAAATATTCCAAAATACCACAAACCTAAGTATGCTAAACCTAAGTATGCAATAACATATCCAGATTTCTTTTGACATTTGTGACTGTTTATCTAGAAAGTGACAGAATATTTTCTCACAATTAATTTTAAGTTATATACTGTACTGTATATCTATATTAAGGTGTATATACACTGTAATATTTAAAATAATGAATATTACTTAACATAATGAATATTCCCCCATCATTGCCTCCATCTCCATCTCCATCTCTAAAATAGCATTCCCCTGGAGAGTCAATTCATAGCAACTTTATTGGGAATTAGGAAAGCAGTCAAAACTTAAAATCCCATAAATTAAAGAAGTCAGATAGAGAGAAATAAATTTACATACTTCCTCTATCTGACTTCTTTAATTTATGGGATTTTAAGGTACTCAGAATCTTAATTGTTGCAGTATTGATTCATTTCTATTGGATATTTTTAATCTTAAACAAATTACCTTACTTTTACGAAACTAAGAATTCAGTGGCCTCACTCACCCAGAAACATACACACTGTTAATAAAGTTTTTTTTAAAAAAAAAAAAAAAAGATAAGCAGCAAAATAAGAGGCAACAAATTAATATCAATTTCTACTAATTAGACGACAAGACAATAAAATTAAGATAGATGGCTCAACATCCTCCTGGTCACATGTATTTTTCATGTATTCAGGCATACTTTTAGTTATATATAACATTTTAAAAATGCCTAATGAGCTATAATTACGTTTTATAGATATTTAAATAAAGTACTGCATTGCAAATGCATATAATTTAAAAATCTGAATAACTGAAATATTCCAATCTGCAAATGAATTGAGAAGTGTGCATCAACTCAGTTTTACAGCAGAATGCAAACAATTTGACAAAAATAAAAGCAACTGAATTTTACTGATTCATTGAATTACTTAATAAAATTTTACCAGAAAGTTTTGTTAAATCAATTAAGCCTCCCAGGGAAGCAAAGGCCTACATCCTGATCTAGATCATCCAATTAGTGATGAATTCTCAACAAAAGAAAATAGTCCTTCAGTCTATCAAGACTCAAGATGCTTAAGATCTCAAAATTATTTTGTCTTGGGGCTTGGAAGTGAACAAGGAGCCAATAGAGAAAAATCAGCAAAATTATTCAGCAAAGATTTGGGGACAATGGTCTTAAGATGACCTCCAAAAATGTTCTTGCTTGAAGTAATTATTAAAATTATAGAGAAAAGTTCATAGATCTTATTCACAAATGTTCTCAGAAACAAGCATTTAAACATTATGATACAGCAAATAAACATCCCACTTAACTCTTCAAAGACTTGTTATCAGTCAACAAACTTCTGATGGTAGGTTTGCCTGCAGACAGAATATAGACTATTCCACAACTGGGCACTTGTACCCCTCCCAGGAAAAAAGATTTATTCTCAGTAAAATCAGGGCTTTGATGACATCTTAGGAATAAAAACTTTCTCTATGCAAAGAAAAAAACTACCTTTTATGTAGTTTACTATGAAAAGACAGCTTTTTGTACTGAGGTACAGTTAGCTATATGAGATTCTTCCTGCCTTCTACAATCTAAAACAGTACAATGCAAGAGACAGATTAACAACCTGAATCAAAACTAGGACTTTGATACCACAGGGAGTTCCTCCATAATATCACCATAAATAAAAATACTTTAAGAAATTGCACTAGTCCTTTGAAGCCCAAATAATTTATAGTTATATTCTGTTTATCCTGGGTTTGGTCCAGGCTAATCTGTTGCACCTCATTTCTTCTGAAATCTTTAGAAGTGAAATCACTATATAACTAATTCACTCTGTTGAGTTAAAGCAAGTGGCAGATCTCAGTGGCCTTAACTAAACTCAAAAACAAGAGAATTGGATCTAAATCATATTTGGATTGGGTGACCACAAAGGAATCACAGGGCTATAGATTAAACTAGTATGCTTTTTTTAAAAAAAATGACTAACCACTTTTGTCTGGTTGCCAAGAAACATGAATATGTCCATATAGTTTCCAGGAATCACATTCAATCTGAGGGATACCTTATCTACTCTTTCTTGTAATCAGTTCTGGTCAGACACTTTTACTTAATATAAAACTTAATTCCTCTTACTAACATTAAAGCTGATTAAAATATGCTACCTATGCATCACTTGCTGGGACACCCATTTTATTTGTCCATTCAATATTTATATTCATAGTAGATTTATAGCCACAGTTGGATTAAAATTTACTGAATATTTTCCTGGGGAAGATACCATAATATGTACATGCAAAGGAAAACCTATACAAACTATGATACATTCTTCGTTTTAACAATAAAAAGTTTCAAGAACTCTGTATACTTAAGCAGATTTCATAAATCTTTAGGCATATCTATTACATCTAACTTTATTTATTTATTTGTGAATGCTTCTAAACCAGTGTTTCTCAACCTTAGCAACTTTAAGAAGTCAAAACTTCAACTCCCAGAATTACCCCGCTAGCATGGCTGGCTGGAGAATTCAGAATAACAGAGTTGGGAAGGGACCTTGGAGATCTTCTAGTCCAACCTCCTGCTCAAGCAGTAAACCCTATACCATTTCAGACAAATGGTTGTCCATTTTTTTCTTAAAAACTTCCAGTATTAGAGCATTCACAACTTCTGGAGGCAACTCGTTCCACTGATTAATTGTTCTAACTGTCAGGAAATTTCTCCTTAATTCTAGGTTGGTTAGTTAGTTTCCATCCATTGTTTCTTGTCCTGTTCTCTTCTATTTGGAGAATAGATTGACCCTCTCTTCCTTGTGGCAGCCCCTTAGATATTGGAACACTGCTATCATGTCATCCTTTTTATTAAACTAGACATACCCAATTCCTACAACCATTTCTTCATATGTTTAATATATCATATTCCAAAATAGCATATATATTTAAAAAATAAAGATGTTAGCAGATACTGAACAGCTTGTATTCCCAAGAAACAGAAAAAGGGTGGAATGGGATGATAGTTCCATGAGAAAATGAAAGCTGCTAATCTGTTTTCCAAGTGAAACATTTGAGGTGATTGCTCTAACCTGGAGCACAGTACATTCTCTCTATGGCATCGTTGTCACAGGAATCTTCAACCTCACTCCACCTGCTAAAATACGTTAGCTGAATGTGTCCTAAAAACAAAACGACAGGAGAAATCAAAACATTTTTCCCTTCCATTTTATGCAGAAGTGAACTGTAATTACTCCTTTTGTAGCTAAAAACAGTATCATTAAGAATAATGGCATCATTAAGTACTAGAAGCTATTACTGGGGGTGAATTTGCTGCACTGATAATGAAGCTCTAGACAGGAAATGAAGATACTAATTACAAGATAAAACGCCTTCTCAGTTAATTGGGAGCAACAGCGAATAAAAAGAAATGCATTTGCAAAAGTTCCTGACCTCGATCATTCAATAAGATGTTGTTTGGGTTCAAATCGCGGCACACAATTCCTTCTCGATGCAAGGCATCAAGGGCTACAACCATTTCAGCTGCCCATCTTTGAACACAGCCTTCAGGGAGGTAAAATCTGGAGGTTAGTGCTAATCTCTCATCCAAGTCCTGAAAAAAATGATGTATTTCATTCTCTTCTCTGCTCCTCACACCCAACTCTTTGCTTTCTGCTTTGTGGGACAAAGAGGGAACTGTTCCCTCTTGACAGTTTTCTTCAGTATGATCAGAAAACAGCAACACAGCTTCACTGTCCACATCTAAGCTGTCTTCTGCAACATCTACGTTTGCACTGGCAACCATAACATTGTCCTTTATGCTGAAAATATCTAAAGATGATGATGCTTCTCCAAGTCCTTGAAAGGCCATCCTGTTCCCAAAACCAACTGAGTCAGTATCAGCTGTATGGGATGCCCTAACTGCTTCCTGATTGTCTTTGCATAGTCCTTGTGATTTTCCTTCCCTCAGATGCTCTACCTTTTGCTCAAGCTCTCTGCTTTGTTCTGCACTGTTATTCAATTGCAAGACATCGGGAGTTTCCAAAAGTTTGCTTTCCAAGATGTCTCCATTCTGTTCCATCAGTTTTGTTGGTCTATCCACTGAAGCCTCTTTCATTTGCTCCATAATGCCTGGCAAGTTGACCAAAAGGTCAGGTCTTCCTTCATCAATACTACCGACCTCATCAAAGGCTACATCCTTAAATGATATCACAGGCACAGAGTCATTAGAACCCCTGCTGATAGTGTCCTGAGATGCAAATCCTAACCTGTTTTCAATGGCTTCAAGGCTCTTATCCTGATCTAATGTAGGAAAAAACGGTTTGAAAGATTCTGATTTTAAGTTATGAAGTTTATCTCCAAAATCAAGCCCCAGAAGGTCACTGGTGCTATCTTTGCTATCAATTCTGAAAAATTCCATGGGGCTGTTCTTGGATTTATTTAATGATTCTGATATCATAGTAGGATTGGCAGCTTCCGGATCCACATCGTCAGCAAACTCTTTTATTTCCTGACACGTGAATGCAGATTCCAAGTTCCCAGAGGCAGCTTCATCTTGCACTTTGAGGACTCTTTGCTCATTGGTAATGAGAACATTATCATCTGGTTTCAGGACAGATTCCTCATTTAATGAACCAGGGTCAATTTTTTCTTGACTGTATTCATTGCATAATGTTAGATAACTTGTGGTACATTCCTCTTCTGAACTAGATCCGGAGTCAATCCATTTAGGGGAACTTTCCTGATCTTCTTCTTGGTTACTACTACCATCTTGAAAACTTGGAGTGAGACTGTCCTGCAGTGGTAAAACCTTTAATACATTGTCCCCGTTACTTCTTCTGGAGCCAAGGCTATTGCGGATATCCTGAGGACTAGGACTTGCCTGATGCAAATGTATTTTGGTACAGCTGGATTTTCTGGATTTAGGGGCTTCAAAGCTTTCTTCGGGGCTCCTATTCAAGAATTTACTAATGTAAGACCAAAGTTTGCCTCCTGTAAGAAAAAAGAAAGTAACCAAAGTTAGTTGTATTTCATTAATGCCTAACTATGGCAGATGGTGCAATTATATGTAAGAAGTATTAACACTGGTGGAAGATGGTATCCACTCTTATCCTCTAACAGAATGCAGTTAGGTGCTAGCATTACAATAGCATTAATCTGATATTTCTGCATTTTTATACCATCCATCATTTGCAACAGCAATGATATTTAAACATTCTAAATGGTTTATAATGAAAGAAACAGGAGAACCTCAGGAAAAAAAGTCAGGAAACAACACAAAGTATGCATTTCACATCTACCAGCTTGAAAAGTGTTCAGAATGCCCAAATCAAGATCTTAGAAAATCTGGGCACTTAGAAAAACTGCCCACTGACAAAATGTTCATCCAATATATATTATGATGATCAATTACAATCTCCTAAAATCTTCGGAAGAACTCAATACATGAAGGCCAACATCTGCTAAAGATTAGGCAGCTGTGATTTCACATTCTTGTGTACGTAGTAATAAAGTAATAGAAAATGAAGAAGGTAATTTTAATTTTAATTTTTTATTTTTTCACTATACAACAAAAATAAAACTGAAAAATACATTTTTCCCTTAACAGAACTGTGTTATACATCTCATATATATTATTTACAATTTATTTACATCAGTAATCATGTCTTTTTTTTGTTGTATAGTGAAAAAAGGAAAAATTAAAATTAAAAAAAGAAGAAAATGAAGAAGATAAAATGATCTTAGATTTTAGAATTCAAAAAAACAAGCATCTACCACATAACACCCCAGACATAACAACTGTTGATAAGACAAAAAGGTCTGGACAGTGGATGTGGCAGTACCTGGAGGTAGCACAGTAAAAGAGAACAAAAATGGAGAAAATCACAAAATAGAAACCCTGCAAATAGACATAGAATGAATATTGGGAAAAAACAAAGATAGTACCAATAGTAATAGATGCTTTGGAATTGGATGCAACCTCAAAACATCTGGAACACCACTTGAACATCATCAGCATTGACAAAATCACCATGGTCAATTTCAAAAAGCAGCTTTACTTGGAATACCTTACATCCTGCAGTGGTAACCTTTAACACCATCAAACCACATCTCCCTATCTCAGGTTCTTGGGAAGGACTGGATAGGTAGATAAAAATGCCAAAACCAGCCTGAACATCTGGATGACTGGATGAGTGACCCATAATAACAACAATTTTGTGGGGATCTTGCTGCTTTTTTTCTCTCTAGCCCTCCCCCAGTTATAAAAAAGAAAAACAACCCTCCATCCTCCAGTTTCAATCCCCTCATCTCTGTATCACATTCATAAATACACTCCATGGCAGGAAGAACATCCATAACCAATAAAGATCACTAAATATAGTTTATCAGTCACATTGCTGCAAATACCTGTCAATATTCTGAGGCCATAGGTCAGCTGACTATCGCCTCAGTTTAGATCTACCATATATTTTAAGTAAACTATGAGCTTGAAGTGGAACTCAAAATGGAAGTCAATGGGAGCCTTGCTTGTTGCTCATAAATTACTGAAATTAAAAATGTGACATGTATTTAAATGTATTGGCCACCCAACTCCAATGCATCCTAAAAGAAAACCATAAAAATGGCTAAAAGCATTAAATTAGACATGAACTCCATTTCATTTGAACTTCTTTCAGCTCACAGATGCAGTCACACATATTTATCAAATAGATTTTAAGCACTAAGACATAAGAAAAGCTGACTGGATAAGACCTAAGGTCCACAAAATGTAGCACTGTGCTTTTACATACAGAATGAGCCTAAAATGGTGGTGGTTGTCTTTAAAACTCAGCTCTTCTGGAATTCTTATGGTACAATAATAAAAGAGCCTTAAAATTGCCTTAATTGTCATGTAGTTCAATGTTATCTATTACAGCTGGCTTTGGCTCTCTAGCTTTTTAGAACAGATTTTTCTTATTACCTGCTAGTTTTTACTGGAAATGTTAAAGCTTTTCATTGGAAATGCTAGGGCTTAAAGTTAGGGCCATCAGAATGTAAAATGTGTTTACAACTGAGCTATGAGACTTACACCAGTAGATAACAAAGTTCTACTTGCAATTACATCTGTTTTTATCCAGCTGTTGTTTATTCTGGCCTTTTCTTTCCATACTCCCTTTTTAAAATAGCAATCTTTTTTACTGTCCCACCCAACCTAAAATTAGGTTTTAAGTTCCTGGAGGTAAGGGAACTATGTTTAGTTCCATAAAGTGATTGTGCTTGATAAATTATTATCATTATAAATGTATTTTTACTGAGAATCACTTTGCTGAGGTAGTTAAGGTAACAGGCTAGAAACCACTAGATCAGGGGTGTCAAACTGCCGGCCCGCGGGCTGGATGCGTCATGCCAAAACTGTGCCCATCCCATTGCTGGCAATGGAAAAAAAGTTGTGATGCGTCGCGACATGTCACGTGACGTTGCAAGTTTGACACCCCTGCACTAGATCATGAATTTGAATCCCACCCTAGGCATGAAGTCAGCTGGGTGACCTTGGGTGAGTCACTCTCTCTCTCAGCTCTAGAAAGAAGGCTATAGCAAACCACTTCTGAAAATGCTGCCAGAAAAACTGCAGGGATGAGACCAGGCAGTTGTCAAGAGTCAACACTGACTAGAAAGCACAAATATGTATACGTATTGCCTATGTATATGTGTATGTGTGTATATTTCTAAGCTCCAGGTTTGAGATGCTTTCTGAAACCTTGCCATTATTTTACCAGCACCCTCCAAAGTTTGAGAAGGTGCTCATACAACTATTTGCAAACATTAACCTTTTAAATAAAAGAAACCTTCACTAGTATATGGTACATACTTTGATGTAAACCAGGGGTCCCCAGGCCCGGTGCCAGTCCATGGCCCATTGGGAACCAGGCCATGCAAGCAGCGGGTGAGTGCGTCAGCCCGCAAAGCTGCATTTGTGCAAGCGGCACACACGTGAAACCATTTCCTCCCCCTCCCACTGCCGCCACCGTCAGTACACAAAGCTGGAAAGGTTGGGGACAGCTGATGTAAACCACGAATAATCATTTCAATAATCATCAAAATTCAACTATTCTTTCATGTATGTGTGCACAGAATAGCAATGAAATGCAAATATGCAAAGAAATGTTTTTTAATCATTGTGCAAGTTGAAAGCGGGAATCAACAATGTTATTTTTTTTCCAAATGTCCAATTTAGGTCACAGAGGAGCAATATTTCCATCTCGGTATATCATTAAGTCTTTATAAATGACACACTAATAATCTTTTTCATCTTATACTGCTGTAGCTAAGATTCAGTAGTAAATGCATTTGCCAATGTATCTGATTATTGGCCATCCATTATCATGTAAAATTACCCATATTTGGAGAGTGGGAAATCAATTGATTCAAAGAAGTTTCCATAAGTCTGCAACCTTATCTTTCAAATATTTGTATTCCTTTATAATAAAAATGTTAACAAGAATCAGTTTGAGGCATGCTTCTTAACATGCGGTTCTCCGTTTCCTTTATTTAATTTCAGCATCACAACCCATCTGTGAAGATTACCAATTTGATTTCTATTTACAAATGAATAACTGAGGCTGATGCTTTTTGCACTTTCATCCTCCAAAACCCTGGATCTTAATCTAGTGTTGTTTTGTGACAATATATGAGGTCCCAGGTATGCAAAGTATGGGATATTCCAACCCATGAGTAAGATGGGTGGGTGGGTGGGTGGATGGATGAGTGGATGGGCAACTAATTGCCAGGGTTGAGCCTCAGTCTCAACTGCCAAGGTGATGGGCAGGGCCAAGGAGTAGAGGTGCAGCATTCTGGGAAACAGCAGCAGCCAATCAGATGGTGGTCCTGCACCATCCCAAGGTGCTATGCTCCTTTGCCTATAGACCAGCCAGTGTATCTACAGAGATGGGGCAGGATCTGGCTCTTTACAAAACATTTGCCAACACCTGATCTAAAGTATTAGCTATCCCTCCCAATCTTATGTCACTTCAAACTTTCTAAGCATCCCAACTTTTTCATCCAAATTATTAATAAAAACATGGAATGGCCCAAGGCCCAGGCCAGTGCCATTATGTCCAACATCATTGCATAAAGAGAAATTTGATTGGCACACAGACCATGTGATATAAAGCCTGACACACCAAAATAAAAGTTGGCCAAATTCTGATGGAGGCAAACTCTGCACAACCATTGCAACTATTCTGGGGTTGGGAAAGTGAACAAACTTTTTTAGGCACTGTGGGTTACAAGAATAGGGGAATGACAAAGCACTTTTTAATGACTATGAGGAAATTTGAAGGTAATATTACTGATGGCAGCTTTTTGATAGAATAGCTGTGTGAAGCCTATGTGGAAGTTTAACATACTTACTGTACTGTTTAAGTTAAAATGACCTTGCTGCCATGTTTAAGTGACATAATCAGGAGGGCCTTCTGGGAACCACAAAAAAGAAGTTAGGCTATCCTTCCTGACTCAGAATTTAAATACTAATCAGTTACAGCATTGACAAAATTAAAATAGGGAATAGTTCTCTGTTTTCTGCTCTTAGGGCAACATATGACCATTAAGGTTCAAGGAGGAGGGCTACTAAACATTGCCTGCTATAGAATTAGTGTTCATTAACAGGAAACATCATCATTTTGAAGTTTCTTATGCGCTTTCCAGATGAATATGAATTTTAACACATTTATGCTGAAAAAGATGTGACACTTCCCAGCAGCCATTCAAGCTTAAGTTTGATCTCCATCAAAATCTTCCTTCAATGTCCCTCAAGACTCTCTTTGAAGCATCTGTTTTTACCATTTCTGGCACTGATGCCACTAAGTAGTAGTGAAGCTTCAAAATGTCTTGCCAAGTGCTTTGTGACAAAACTAACAGATGCTTTATGAATGTTCTCACCTTTAACAAACTATTTACTACATTGTAATGTGGAGGAAGCTTGTACTGGATTCAGCACCAATGCTTGGAAAAAGAGGAAAACTTTTCATTACTGATACTTATTTTCAATGGCACTTTTAACCTTTTAGATCCTAGAAATCCAACTTAATATTTAGACTGAACAGATACATTCTGCAATTGTGGAAAGACTGAAGGAATTAATCTATAGTTGTTTGACATGTGACTGGAGCTTCTCCATCTCCTATCTATATACAACTTTTTCCAGATGGTAATTCTTAAATAAGTGTGGAGGTAAAGCTCACCATGGTAAGTTGGCACCTTAAAAATTTAAATACTGGCTTTAGTTGCAGTGACATAAGTAACATGAGGCATCCCTTTACTGCAGTGTTTCTCAACCTTGACAATTTTAAGGCATGTGGACTTCAACTCCCAGAATGGCTGTGGAATTCTGGGAATTGAAGTCCACATGCCTTAAAATTGTCAAGGTTGAGAAACACTGCTTTACTGCATGCTAGTGCTAAAGAAATAGGCAGGTTACAATGCCCATCCTAATTGGGCCACTATGGTTGTTAAACAAAGGCATTTTTAAAAATAAAAGGCAGCAGTAAGCAACAGCCTCTCAAAAACTTCTGAAATGATCGGAGGCCTGTCAGATTCTGAGCATCTGCCACCAACTCACCACTGTATTTACAATAGGTGGCTACTGCGTGAGTCAACTGTATCGTGTAAACATAGTTCCCAAAATTAGAAATAGCACTGGAGATCAGTCCTGAAGCTATTACTAGCCAAAGATAGGCTTAACTCCATCCATGTTGGTTTTTTTAACATGTGACTGTACACAGGCAAAGAAGTTATGTTTTGAGTTTTTTGACTATAGGTAAATCGTGTTTATATGACCCAGGCCAAGGGATTTGTCTTAATATTCTCACTGAGCCCAACTAAGCAGGTTATTCTTACAAAATAACCAGCAGCATCCATGGGGGGAGCATCAAAAAGAAATTGGTGACAATGAATATGCTTCTCTCTTTAATTCATATTGTTCACTTCAGTGCAAGCAAGACCTGGAGAGCTTCTCACCTTTTCCTGAGAAATGATTCTGGTTAACTGAAACTGATTTGGTTAGTCGTCTGAAACTCCACAATAGAAGTTCCAACTCTTTGAACATGCTTGCAATGTAGATGCGTGACCCATAGGTCTTACTGAAGAAAACAGTACCTTAGTGAACCATTCCTGCCCCCCATGTACAGACGGGATCTATGGATTTGGCAATATGCATTCACCGACACCAGTGGAGTTTCTGCCTGACACATACAGAAGCCATACAAACATCCTTCACCATCTGGATCACTGCAGCAACAACCAAGACTCTCAGCCAGATAAAGTCTCCTTTTTAAAGACAATTTCCCTACAGTTATCACTTGTTCTAAGAGCATCATATGGAATTGTTATTTGAAGCAGAAAGGATTTGCAAACAGAATAAACAAATCAGCCTATCGCTGCATGGGATAAATATTTACCTCACTGTTTTACTCAAAGAGCACCTTAAGGAAAAGTTTGGTCTGTGTAACCTGTGTAGATCCAAAGGGGAAAGCAGCTGCTTTGGTGAATAGTGGAGCTACAAGAACTTTAGTGGGATGTAAATTATAAAAAACAATAATGTAACATAACAAAGAGCATGTATGCCTCAACACCCTTTGCAAGATAATCCCCAAAATTTTGGTTCAGAAGACTTCTAGCACCTTGATGGTATCACTTGAAGAAGCAGAGGCTTTCTTTCTCCCCTACCATCTCCCCCCTTCCCACAGCTCATCTGAATCCACAGACTAACCTTCTGCGTGATGCAGCACAAGGAAGACCGATTCCTCTGAGATGATGTACTTGTGCAAAGCCACCATGTTGGGCACACTGCGGGGGATGATGGTCTTTCTCTTCCTGCTGCATTCGCTACTTTTTCTTAGACCCTGACAGAGAACAGAAAGGTCAGTTGTACCCTCAGTTGCCTTTGGAGCATGCTGTGCTCTGTGCTTATCAACCAAACTAATCTATCCAAGTTACTCCAGGCTTCAGAGAAACCACTCATCTGCTGCTCTGTGCCCCTCAGTCCCCTGAGGCCCTGCTGATGGCATCTGGCGCACATCCAGAGAACAGAAGATGGCACAAAGCTGCCATTAAAATCAATTACATGGGTCAATGTTTTCATTAGAATCTCTCACAAACCAAGTCATCAGAATGACACTCAGTTATTTCTCTATGACCTTTTTCCCCCAGATATCTCTTGGGGGGAGAGGCAGGGAGGGCAGGGGCCGAGCTTGAAGGATCAAAGGAAACTGTTAAATCCATTCACAGTCAAAAGGCAAGTCTTGCCCCACCTTCAATTTGATAGAGTCGGGTATGCATACATTTCCATTGGGTCGAAGGGAAGATAGACTAGTAATGTGATTTGTTTCCTGAAGGTGTTATAGATTTTTAAAGATGGCACATAGGGAAAAAAAACCAAAACAACTTATGAAAGAAGCACTCCTGATAAATAAAGTGTGGTTGAATTATCGAAGATCACAATTAATTTTCACATGACCTCCAGCTATTGCTGGGGGTGGGGGTGGGGGAAACCAGCCCTGATTCTCTTCATCTCTTGGCAATGTCAAGAGGAGGAATGTAATAAAACAAAGCAATAAAACAAAAGTATGCATTACTACTATGCAAATATGCATTACTATTACTACCAGCTAACCCTCCGCTTTGTTTAGTGACCTACAAACTGTGCTCATTCCGCTTTATTAGATGATATTAGGAAATGGAGAAAGAGATGCGGGATTGTTATTCTCTCATCTCATACATTGTTTGTGGCTGGCCTTGTCATCTTCGTACTGCTTCCAAATTTGCAAATTAAACAAAGGCGTCTTCAAGTGGAAAAATATTAGATGAATAGGAATAGAAAACTCTAAAGCAGTGGAGGCCCCAACATATTGGCAAAGGCATCAGGAAGAGGAAAGCTTTGTGATGTATCCTATAGATGGGGAGTCATCTCCCAGATATTGTAGTACCACAACTTGTAGTAGTTTCAGCCAACATGGCCAACAGTGAGGAATACTAAGAAAGATTCAGATTTAGCAATCTAAATCACAAGCAAAAAAAGGTGGGCTAGGGAAACAAGAAAACAACAGCTATATACAAAACCACATAAATAAGTACAGTAGTGGCCCCTGAATTATCCTCTCCCATTCACCGTAAACATGAATAGTGGCAAACTAAGCAGTACAAGTGCTGGGAGAGAGCGAAGAATTACTTTAATATCAATATTTACTACTTCCACTATTGAACTGACCTAAATATTTCAGTGAAGAAAATGTAAACTATGCCATGGGACACTAATTGTAACAATTCCCTTTCCTTTGATGGTCAAAGCAGAAATAAGTGTTGCTAACAGCGGAAGCCATTTATTAGTTATGTAGCCTGCCACTGAAGATTAACAGATAAAACACAAACTCCACATTGCATTCTGGATTTTCTGGACTGAACTGTAAGCAGTGGGAAACAAGTTGCCATTGGCAAAGTGAATGATTTAGGAAAAATAATGACTTACCTTCAGTATGTATGTCTGTTGTGTCCTAGTATCCATTACAAGCAAAACCTAAATGGAAGAATAGAAATTAATCCAATCTGTCAGAATTTTCCAGTTATCAATATTAATATTTCCTCACTAATGATAAGAAATATAAGTCTCTAAAATGGACCTGACAGGCGGAATACACATATCAATTAATTTCTTTTTTATAAGATATGATAGCTGCAATACTTAATCAATAAATCAATTAGACTGATTATTTAAAAGTAAATCAGTAATAGTGTCAATTAAAATCTATCTCTAATTAGCAGAAGCATATTTTAAGCAATTAATTATTTTAAATGAAATACTTATAGGCATTAAAAATGGCAGGCAGAAAAGAGCATGGTCATCCTTGTAATCTCACACAGTAGCAGGTTTGCTACATTATTTAAAAACAAAAAGGTGACATGAAAATAAGAAAGTTTTTTTTAAAGTTCAAAATTATTTTCACCTGCAAATTTATGCAGTTCCAAGAACAGTTCATTGACAAATCTCGTAAGCGTAGTCGATTAAAAAAAAATGCATGAAAGCTCTGAATGTTTGGTATCTATTTCTGCTTTTGGATCCAGCATACATACCGCAGCAGAATTAAAGTTGTATGTACTGTTCTGTAAGGCACAGCAAACAGCACTGAAGTTTCTTATACTGACCCGCTTCATGCAGAACTTTTAAACGTAAACAAGATGCAGTGAGAACTATCAACTTACTTGTCTCTAGAACAGCTTGGATTAATTCATGGTCAAGAACTAACCATGCTTGTTAGTCAAAATCCTCTCCCAGTGCCTGGAATCTAATGGAGTCTGGCTGAGGAGGAATAGACTTAGACTCATTCTTAGAAAAACAATGAGCAAGTGGAAGCTCCCAAGGTATTTTGCAGATATACTGTATCTGCTACATTTATGCTTGTTTATCATTTGGGAAGACCTATTCATGGTCAATTGTACTTTAGATAGCTTTCATTTGAGTTACTACATGCAATATGCTTTACATGGGGCTTCCCTTTAAGACCATGCGGAAGCTTTAAATCATGGGTGTCCAACCTTTTGGCTTGCCTGCACTGCACTGAGTGAAGATGAATTGTCTTGGGCTGTATATAAAATATATAATATAGCTACAATCTTTACAATCTTGTGGGGCTGCATTACTAGCTATCCAGGGTCACAGGCAGACCATGGGCCATGGGTTGCACAAACCTGCTTTTGGCAAGTGAGCCAGCATTGTTTTTCTTTTGAGCATTTGCCCCGCTTAATTGTGGGATACACTTTTTGTGCTGCACTTGCCTAGTTCACACAGTGAAGCCATCAATGCACAACACAAAAGGGTTTGTTCTGCAGCTGCCAGTTTTGGAGCTGAGAAAAAGTGACTAACCAAAGGTCACCCAGTTGGCTTCCTTGTCTGATTCTGCTCCCACAACATATTTTATTGGCTCAATGAGAGGGGTTGGTTATGTGTTGCAGGAACACCAAAAAGGGATAGATTAACCCACTCAACTAGTTCCAAGGGATTGAATATAACCCAAACCAGAGCTAGCTACTTTATTACAGAATTCCCTCTGGTACCTGGCAGCTCAGAATTAATCTCTAATTGTTAATATATATGGTATTAGGTGGCAGCAAAGAAATATAGTACAGTAAATACTGCATTAGAGTTTTGTAGCCTAGATCTTATATCCCTAATTTCTTTCAAAACCCTGATTGGCTACCATGACCAAGCTGCTCCTCGTGCTGCCTCTGAGTGGCCAATAGAGAAGAGCCTACCACACTACTCCAGGAAGTACAGTACCCCCAACAGTACTGCCTCTGTGTGGCCAATAGAGAAGTGATTTCTGATCTGGTTACAGTGTGTTGCCAAAACATTGCTAAGGATGTTTGACTAGATCAGAGGTGAAACATAGTGTGGAACAGGACCAAGGAGTGACAAAATCTCACCTGGGCTTGTACTTTCTGAATACCTGTAATATAGACTCATCTCAGGAAAAACCACAATTAGCTCTGAACATGAGTTTATTAATTCGCTTATTTATTTATCAAATTTCTAAACGGCCCATCTCACTTATAGAGCAGCTCTTGTGTATTCACACTTAGTAGGGTGGTAAAGGCTTATCTGATCTTCAAACCAATATATGTATACACACAAAGGTGAGAAACGCACATACACATGTGTGGAAACACATATATATAGAATTAAGAAATATTTCAGTAATAATGCTGCCTATATAAATATGAATTTAAGCATGCCCAAGGGAAAAAAGCATGCTTTAAACATGTGTTTTGTCATAAGTTGAAAAATGTTCATCAAGATAGTAAATAAGGGCAATTTAAAAATGGACTAGGAACTGATGGGGTAAATCACAAGAAGACAACTGAGTTGTAGTTTCCCTCTTTAGCCACAAGACATGTGGAGTGGAAGACATGCCAAATTAAAATAGATAAAAATGGTTAAAAATGATGCGTCAATTTTCCTAGGGACTTTGTCTTTTCAACCAAGTTTATTTGCAGCTAGCTAACATTCACATTGAGGTAGTAAATACAAGAACATATGTGATTTTTTTTTAATGTGCCCTTTGACTGTCAATTTTTCCCAAACAGGTGTTGGTTAAATGATTATAAATTGGCCCCTGGATACACCTCTTCAACTGAGCCGTACAGGACTGGAGATAATATAATTAGAGTAAAAACATCAGGCTGGTGAATGCTTTCCATCTGTTTGGCAATAATATTTAGTTAACAATAGTCTTTAAAAAGAAGCACCTTCAACTTCCCTTCTTAAAGTTATTTATAGAGTCATTCTTAACACCCCAGCACTCTTGCTAACAAGAGCTTTAGCCACTTGGAAATTATTAGCCATAAGGCTAATAGCATGAAGAAACGTCTGTACACAGCATCTGCAGCTCTCCAAATTTACACGAAGCAACCTCATTTTAGAGTCATTTCTTAATGAATGGGCTTACGACTCTGCATTAATATTATCATTGCATACACAAAAGATCATAAGGAGCCAAGCATTTAAACAACACACACAAAAAACCAACACTAGGCTAATCGGTAGTGAAGCCATCAGCATAAAGGACAGAATAATCACTTCTTTAACCCTCAAGAGGGCTGGATCATTTATAGGGTAGAACACACAATTTAATAACACTGCTCATGGCTTTGCTCACCTTTCTAAAGACAAAAATCTAATTTGAACTAATTTGATATGACCGTCTTCCCAATCAAAAGCACCCAACACAAACTTTCATTTCAGGATAAAACAACTGCTATAACCAAGCCAATATGAAATAATTACCTTTGATAAGCATATTGTTATTGGGATGGTTACAATTAAAAGAAAGCTTCTTTTAATTCCACATACTTGTTTATCTACAGTTACCTACTATGCAGCAAAGCTTTAATTGAATATGTTGTCTAAGCAAGAATCACTCACAAACAGATCATAAACTATATCAGGATAATTTTTCTTAGTTGCTTCAGAATCTCTATGAATAACCTTGAGTGTAGCTCACGCTTCTATTCTTGTCAAATGTGGAATTACCATTTATGGTAGGTTTGCCAGTCTATGGTTTGATACAATTTCTCTGTGACAGTTGATGCCACATTATAAAAAAACAGGATGCCAACAGGATGCCCTTGCGAGAGAAAGCAAATGAGAAAAAGTGAACTGAATAGATTGCTCATCTTTTCCTTATTTCATTTTTTAATGAATGAATACACTGTTTACCAAAGAAGTGTGAAATATATTCTTACATGTATTATTAGGCGTCTTCATACATATTCCGGCACAGTGGAGAACTTGTAGCTCTCCCCCCACCTCCAAGATTTTGCACTCTGAATTCCCATCCATCCACCCAGCATGCACAACCAAAATAACTATAGACTTACAACAACATAAATTCTTTATCTATTATAGTGCTACATGTATCAAAATAATGACAGAGGAAGTTTTCTTACATCAGGACAAACAATTTGTCCATCTGTTCTATTAATGCCTACTCTTTCTATCAGTAACTCTCCACAATCTTGGGCAAACATCTTTCACATTATAAAATAACTGATTCTTTTAAATGAAGATGCTACAACCCATCTGATATTTTTTTAAAATGCAAAGCAAATAACATATAATTCAGCTCTGGTCCCTTTCTGCAATTAGCCTCCCACTACAACACATCTCTCTGAAAAAGCTTCCATAACTATTACTGGTCCTTATCCTGGAGCAGATAACAATTTACTGGAAGGGCTAGAAAGGAAAACCCAACCCAATACCATGCTCTTGTATTGTTTTATTGATATCATTGAGTTACTGGGAATCATGGAACAAGATTGATTTACAAATCAGCAAGAGCTAACTTTTACTCAACCTGCTTAAAGTCAGTTAATGTTTTCCTGAGTTAACTAAGGGGATAAGATAAACTAGACGTTCAGATTACCAACTTCCTTAATAAATAAAGGAGCAGGCAGTACTCCTGAGGAGCCAGACTTGGACCAAGTGGCTCCAGTTTCCTCTAGCTTATTTTAAATAATATTAAAGCCAAGGCAGTACCTGTCTACTATTTTGAAAAATAATGACAGCAAATGCCTGAAAAATGCATTAAAGACAAATATGCAGATCATGTTTTTTTAAACAACAACTAGAAAAACAGCATAAGCCCCTTCAAAGGAGTCTTTGTGCTTTGACAGTACTTTCAGTCTCCAAGAGCCATACTAAAGGTACAAAAATGTATGTAAATTAGGACAAATTGCTATATATGGAACAGAATATATGAGAGCACCGAGTAAGTTTAAAAGAAGGAAAGGCTCCAAAAGATTAAGAGTTCTTTAGTTTCTGAATTTCAAAAGTTAAACATACTGTGATTCTAGTCCTGTTGAGCAAAAATACATGCTAATAGAAAGCACAAATGTGCAATTACATAGTAGTTTACGCCACGGTTATTCCCACTGAATTTAATAGGCTTGTTGTCGGTTAAGTATTACACAGATTGCAACCTTGTTTCCCTACAAAGGGCTTATGTGGGGAGAGGTGAAGTCAACATTACTTTTATCCCACTTCACAAAATTACACATAAATTTTTGAGTGTTTTGATTGGGATCCAGCAGTTCAGTCTGCTATAAAGAAAAAAATTGGTTTATAAATAAATGCACTGGGGAAAAAAGAAAAAATAGGGGAGTAAAATGCTGGTAAATAATCATTCTTTAGCCTAAAGAAAATAGTTGATTTTAGATGCCTTTAAACACATAGACATTAGCAACTGTTTCAGTATGCTAATTTTTTAATTAAAAGATACTTCTGCAGCAAGCGCTCTTTCATATGCACTGCTGACTCTTCATCAAAAGCAAAGTTTCCAACTTAACACCCGCATAGCTGGTGGCAGCCTGAAGGGTTACCATCTGCTGCCACCCCAAGTCATGGTGGCCACCTTCAGAACATATGCATCAAAGTGCCAAGATTAGAGGCCGAAGGAATACAGAAGTTGGCAGAAGGGGAGCCGTAGGCCCAGAGGCAGGCAACAGGCAAGCCACCAGAAGCAAAGAATATGGCGAGCCATTAGTCACCTTATTCAACTCCTTGCCAAGGTCACGAGGACATAACTGGATGAATTAAGAATCTAGAATAAAAGCTTCCATCTCCACAGGTTGTTAAAGTAAACTGAACTGGCCTATTAATTGGGGCAACTGCTTTATCATCTCACTACACTACCCTGTGTTGTTTCCTTGTTTTTCCCCAGAAGATAACTTTTTCCGATTCCTCTTTCAAATTATGGAAAGGTTCTTTTTAGTTTTAAATTATCAGTTTTGCATTTGACTAGGAAGAACAGGCTCCTGGCTAGGAAAGTAAAGTTGCTACTTAAGCAAGAGACTGCTTTTTCTTTCCACAGGATGGTGAGGAACTTGTAAAGTTGTGGACTTGCATGGAAAAAATGGTAAACTGAAGATGGCCCCAATGAACACGTCAGAATGAAAAGCCAATAGACTCTCTGTAAAGCCTCTCCAGACAAGGAGAGGACCTGAGATCATCCACAAGTGCTCCATACAATTAATCGTCATGGTGTCTGGTGGGTTTAGCACTCTGAGGGATGAGAGAATAAAAATCTTGCTCAAACTACAATTGGTACCTTCAAAAGGACACTGAGTTTGTGTATGTCCTTTTCTAACCACTTTGGAATTTGCTTGTTAACTGCTTTTTAGCTATTGCATGACAAGCTTTACAGCACTGGGTGAGCTTTCTCCAATTCTTAGTGAAAGAAATTCTAAATACAAGTGTAAGCACTTTTTACTAAGTCATGAAACCTTATTAAGATTTTTAAAAAATGAGCACAATTCCATCTTTATGTTTTAAAGGATGTCTTAATTGTTCATAATGGCTTCAGCTATTTTAATTGTTTAAACAGTCTAGATTCTGGGGTTCTAAACCACTTGTAACAAAGGTGCAAACCTAGTGCAACTTCCACTCTAGACCAGCATTTCTCAACCTTGACAGCTTGAAGCAGTGTGGCCTTCAACTCCCAGAATTCCCTAGTCAGTCTTCAAATTGTTAAGGTTCACACATCTTCACGTTGCCAATGTTGAGAAAGACTGATCCAGAGATTTCTACCAAATTGTAAAATGAATATAACAGAAGAAAGGGGAAACTGTTATTTTTATAACAAGTGATCATATTGAACTTATTTCATATACAATATTAAAATCAAACCTCACTTTTCTCCTGCTTCCACCAACCCTGGTGGTGCCAGTTTTGGACTATAGCCCTTGCATGCTATTCAGTGGTCAGGTACAGCTCAAGGCCCCCCAAAAGGTTGAGTGCTACTGGCCTATAGACAATGATTGATTAATATGATAATTAATCACAAGGATAACAGTGCAGAGATGTAATATAAAACAATAGTAGAGGTATGTATCCATTTATTCTGAGGGACATCTTATTCCCCCAGACACTTGGCTAGATATAAATTGTTGCCACACAAATCATTCTTTTCATGGACATTATGGCCACTGTCATAAATCTAAAACCAGTTTTAACATAAAAGGCAGACTTACTCTCTCAGATGCACATACATACCCAAATTGGAAAGCCCTTTCTATTTGCCACATATAGATTATAATATAATAAATTTGCTACAGTTTAGATTAAACTGGTTCACCTTCAGTAACCAATTGGCCATTCCTTATTTGATTAGCCCATTTGCTACAAGGATTACCTTGAGTCAGCCAAAATCCCATAGGCCTGCTACATTTTTATTTTTTCACTTTATTAACAAGAAAAAAACAAATATACTGTAAAGTGGTTGGTTCTATCCTAGTCACTCTAATCCATCCTGCTCCCTTCTCACTTCTAGCAAATGTGTACCAACTTCAGCTTCCACTAGAATTTAGTCTCTGATACTAGTTCACATACCATCAGGCATTATATATTTTTAAGAAGACTAAGAATATTTAGTATCCAACTAAATATATTTTTTACAACAACCTTTAAAAGGCATTTTAACTCTCTCAAGGAACTCATGGAAGATCATAGGAACACATAAACATTGTATATTTATTCCTTGGTTTTCTATACATTAATATTTCTATAGTACAGTATCTTCCATATTTGTCCTAGGAATTTTGCAAATCTATTTCAAGAATTCAAACAATCCTAAGATCTGATTGTCTATCAATAACCAATAAAAATTTTGAATGAATTGACACTGGAACCAAGGATTTTCAACATTTACCTCAAAAAGTTGGCTAAGCTATACCAACTATTTGCCATCAGTATCTTTCTTTATTACCTATTAACCCAGTTTCATTTGATAATACAATATCTAGCATCATTAAACATCAACAACCATTTTTAGTCTTTTATATCTTGCCTTTATTATTTTTATAAATAAGCCAAGATGGTGACTATGGTGGTTGTTTCATCGGCTGAAAGAAAATGACTGGCCCAAAGTCGCCCAGCTGGCTTTCATGGCTTTCATGCCAAAGGCAAATCTAGAACTCACAGTCTGTTTGTTTCTAACCTGGTGCCTTAACCACTAGACCAGTGGTAGGCAACCTTGGCTCTTTTATGACTCGTGGACTTCAACTCTCAGGAATTCTGGGAGATGAAGTCCACGAGTCATAAAAGAGTCAAGGTTGCCTACCCCTGCACCAGACCAAACTCGAAGCAGCTTTATTTTAGGTATTTCAGTTAGCCAAATTTCATTCATTATTTGTATCACCTGGAGATTTGAGGAAAGAAGAACCAGCAGACCTAGAAAAAAGGTTAAATAACTGGCTCTACCAAAAATGTAGTAAACAATACTGAAGAAAAACTTTGCTGGTGTTTGAACTCAGTTTTTGAGTTATGGCTGTCGAATTTTCCAGCTTGCCTTCTTTCAAAGTTGTTTGTCCCCTGGTACTATCTTGGCAACTTTCTGAAAGCGCGCAGAGCAATTCTTTTTAAAAACAAGGCCCTTCTCACAGAATGGAACCAAACATAATTCTTTTACTCAAATATATTTTGCATGACCTTACATGAATTGCTTAGATAAAAGCCTTTCTTTTCCTTCTACTTTTGTTATTTTAAAGTGCAGATGCATTTGAGTCATTTTCCTCCTTTGTTTCATATCCTTAAGAACAGCAGCTTCAAAGACAAAATGTCAGCATGCAGTCGATTTATGACTGAACTCTTGAAGAGACACTGAAGAATTACCTTGTCAATCACCCCAAGGACTCGAAAGGCCTTCAGTTCCTCGGCAGGGCTCCTTAGGTTCCAAGAGGGCCTTGAACTGAGTGATCCTGGAGGCTAATGGAAGATATCAAAGATTACAACATCAATCAGGGTGGTACTTGAAGGAAGGTTGCCTGCTGAAGCAAATGCCAGGCTGAAGGAAACTAAATTTATCATAAATCAGAGGGAAGGCAGATGAAAGAAGTTTTCTGTTTGTCCTTAATGCAAAGAGGAAAAAAATAAGTTGATAGTAAATAATTTGCAAGAGATGAAAATGCATATAGGGCAGAAAGGAATATTAATATTTTTTTAAATATTCACAATTCATACAGTTCCCTAGTACTTTATGCAAGCAGGAAAACTTGGGTACAATACACATTATTACTCAAATTATAAAGGAACAGAAATGGGGTCATAAAATAAAGCATATTCATAAATAATATTGTGTGCGATGCCTTCACTTGAAAGAAAGTTTGAGGACAAGTACGTTTGTTACTAAATGAATATTTTTTTTTAAAGTTTTCAACTTTGATGAGATCTATTACAGAATTCCAAGGAATGTATTACCCTAAGAATACAACAAATGACCCATAAATAAAGCCACATAACTGAATATTAATCATTTTCCTCCTCTACATGGAAGCATTCTTTCTCCTTGTCATCTTCAGTTGCCTATCATCTTTATAATCACCAACCTGATGGCAACACATGCCACTCAAAACTGCAATCTGAAATGGAATAGGCCACTTTGCACTTCTGGGCTCTGCCACATCGGTTCTCTACATAAGCTGACCAGTTTCCAGTTAACTTCTGTAGGCAAGAATTTGCAGACTCTCATTAAGTCATAAGAGTTTATGATGTGTCCTAAATCTAGGTATAGTACTGAGGGAACACACTAGGGAACTTCTCCAATGAAATCACAGAAAGACTTGTGTTATTTTATTTTGTATAGCAGAACGCTGTTATTAATTTGCAAAAGAAAGACCTCAAGTACACTTGGTAATGCTAATGCAAATTAGCCAGTCCAGAAGACTAACCCTCATGGACAACTCCCTTCAGGGAAAGAAAATTGGGTTTTCTTACAAAAGTGCACCTATAAACATCATTTAGCAATATTCAAGATCAATCAAAATACAGAGGAGAAGATTGAAAACTCATACATTCATATTCATGCCCAAACATAGTTCATTAGGTAATATAGAACTGTTTACAATTCTTAAAATTAAGTTTAAGGCAAATAATATGCTTTACAAGTATTTTCTAATTCAGGGCCATCCATTATCAGAGAAAACCTAGGTTTGATGTTTTTCACATACTTAAATTACTCTATTTTTGTCCTACTATCACAAGCCATTCTGAACATCACATTATATTTCATGAGAAAATGAGGTAAAATCTGGATGAAGAAAACTAATATAAAGTAAGGCTGCCTGTAAATATGAAATTAATTACAATAGCAACATTCCTTCTGATATGGCAGCTTAAAGCAAAGTATGAATTGTTATACGGAGGACAGTCTAAAGGCTGAACTATATTAGTCTGTGAATTAAAAGAAGAAATAGCTTGATGAAATCTTAACATTTTCACAAATCTTCAGGAACAACTTCGAGGGGAGGAGGGGTAAGAATGAATGGAATGGAATGGAATGGAATGAATGAATGAATGAATGAATGAATGAATGAATGAATATAGGCCTTTAGCCTATTTTATTACCCAGGTAGAATTACTGAAAGAATCAGAAGAAAAAAAGGTTACTTCTCCACTTTTCAAGAAGTTTTCCCTATTCCATCCTGTTACAGAGCAGTAATGGCTAGGACTTGAGATGTTTTAAAAGACAGAAAACACTGGTACAGTTTTTTCTTTTTTCCTAACTTTTTCACTTAATAAACACTGATAGGCACTGCAAGAAGCTTGTTCCACTCTGGCTAGATTGCCAAAACTAACCTATGTATTGGGAATAAGAATGCCCCAAATTTGCTATAGGTTGCTTTTGGTAAATTTCAAACATGTACCTTTTCCACTTTATTCCAGCTTGCACTTGGTTAAATTTATTCCAGAGAATGTAAAAAGGGATACTGGGAAAACTGGATTTTGAAAATGGAAGGCTGAAGCTAGGATCTACATCAAAATTATTATTTGAGCCTGACCCTCTCACATCTATTCTTTTATATCTTGGATTCTTTCGCTACACAATTTTGCATAAATAGGTGGAATCTCCTTCAAGTCACACATAGTAGTGACAAAATAGACAGATTACCTCTGGTAATTATGCAAATTTGCACATAGAATTCACTGCCATATAAAGAAATTTGTCTTTCATTAAGCAGATCAGTATTATAATGCTGGAAAGAACCCTAAGGGAATTTTAACTTCAGTCTCTGCTATGGCTGGGTCCCCCTTAACATATGCATATCTACAAATTAAGTTAAAATTAAGCAGTCCACAAGAGGAGGGGGAACTGAGGAATCCTTCAAAGCTTACATGAAAACTTCTACTGCAGAAGAAATTTCCCCCAGTTTTTTTTCTCTGTATGAAAACAGGCTTAAAAAACAGAGTAATTGCTGTCCAGTTCAATAGATTATTTCTCTGTATGCTCAACACTGCACCATTCCTCTATCTCCACTGAAGATCTGCCTTGAACTATTATCAGGATTATTTAAAGTAAAGCCAAGAACTCTGTGGCCATTTTGTGATCCAAGTGGGAATCTGAATTTTTAACATTTCTACACCAGTGCAATCACCAACAATCGCACCAGAGCTGTAGAAAGGATTCCCAGAGTATGAACAAAAAGGTCCCAGGGAAGTTCATTTTATTATTTTATTATATTGTTGCTGTTACTGAGATAGAGTAAAGTCAAGATTTGTCAAAAAGCTCTTAGGCTTGGAGTTCAAGAACAAATACAGCAATTCCAATACTACAAATGCAGTATTAGTGCTATCTCTTTCTTTTAAAAGAGTTGTTTAAAAAAAAAAAAACACCTCAGGACACCTTCTCTTCTTCAATGTTCCCAATCTGCTTTTTTCTCCAAATCTGACCTCGCTATCATTTCACTTTATCTCAAATTATGTGTTTCTGCACTGTTTGCATTCTGAATGCAGCATTTTTTGTTTTGACAAACTGTCTTCATGGAAAGCTCAACCTGATCAGGACCAAAGTATTGTTCTGACCTTTCCTCTCCTTCTCCTCCCGGGAGCAAAGGAGTTTAATAAGGCCCCACTGGTGTCAGTGAATCAGAGTGCAGAGAAGAGCAACAAAGATGATTAGGGAACTGGAGGCTAAAACGTCAGAAAAATAGTTGCTGGAATTGGGTATGTCTAGTTTAATGAAGAGAAGGACGAGGGGTGACATGATAGCAGTGTTCCACAAAGAAGGGGTTGCCACAAAGAAGAGGGAGTCAACCTATTCTCCAAAGCCCCTGAAGGCAGGACAAGAAGTAATGGATGGAAACTAATCAAGGAGAAAAGCAACCTAGAACTAAGGAGAAATTTCCTGACAGTGAGAATAATTAATCAGTGGGATGATTTGCCTCCAGAAGTTGCGGATGCTCCAACACTGGAAGTTTTTAAGAAGAGATTGGACAACCATTTGTCTGAAATGGTATAAGGTTTACTGCCTGAGCAGGGGGTTGGACTAGAAACTCTACAAGGTCCCTTCCAACTCTGTTATGCTGTTAATTCTTTTGCTTGGCAATGATAATTTCAGGAATACAGAACACAATCCAGATAGGATAGCAGCAAAAGAATTAACACTCCATGCTTACCACACCAGGATCCCAATCTAAGACAACCCCGTCCCTAATTATTTCTCTAATACACACACAATCTGTGCTCAAAATAACAGATTGTCTGATCCTCACAAATAAGATCTAAGGATTACCTCCATATCTTCTCTAAATTCAGGGTAACAGAAATCTCTCTAGCAATTTATTTGTTCTTACCTCACTAACAAGGAAAAAAATTAAAAACTGCTTTCCTTAGCTACATATAATGATGCTAATGCTGATCCTGGCTGTGGTATTCTTTCTTAATAATGGATAAATATGTAACATTTCTGAAGAATCAAATAGGATCAGAAGACTGTGGGACACTTTCCTTCACTATGTTTTTAGCCCTTTATTTTATCTTATCTTATCTTATCTTATCTTATCATCTTATCTTATCTTATCTTATCTTATCTTATCTTATCTTATCTTATTTTATTTTATTTTATTTATTTTATTTTATTTTATTTTATTTTATTTTATTTTATTTTATTTTATTTTATTTTATTTTTTTTTTTTTTTTTTTTTTTTTTTTTTTTATTTTTTTTTTTTTTTTTTTTTTTTTTTTTTTTTTTTTTTTTTTTTTTTTTTTTTTTTTTTTTTTTTTTTTTTTTTTTTTTTTTTTTTTTTTTTTTTTTTTTTTTTTTTTTTTTTTTTTTTTTTTTTTTTTTTTTTTTTTTTTTTTTTTTTTTTATATATATATATATATATATATATATATATATATATATGCATTTATTTATCTAGCATAAACTATATTTATTTATTATCATATTTATATTTTTGGGTACTGTTAATCATAAAGAAATTCAATCAGTTGTGAAGTAGGCACAACATATGTACATATGTGTACACAAACACAAGAAAATTAAATATTTTAGAAATAAAAAAAAACCTACGCCAAGTACTGAGGCATCTTCTGATGAGGGTCTACAGTAAAGACTGGAAATTTTTTCTGCTCTCATCAGATATTCTGAAGTCTTCCTCTTCACTGCTTCACGACGAGTTGGACTTGATTCTCCTGTGTACCATAAAAGAATATATTTATAAGCCTGAAATCTCTGCAACAATTTCTTTTCCAGTTATAGTCCAAGAAATTTCAAGACACAAATCTTTTTTTCTGGAAAAGTAATCACAATAGAAATTTTAATGCATTGTTGCTCCTATCACCAAATGGCTACCACAGGATGTTCATCAAAAAATGGCTACTATAGTTAAGATAGTATATCACTAGACACCCATGTGCAAACATCTATGACAACGTCTGAACACCAAAAACGCAGAACAATGCTACTGAACCCATTTTTTTCTGTAACAGAATCCTATTTCATAGGATTTATGGAAACTCTTTCACCCTCCACTCCAAACATGCAAGATCTATTTATCCCAGCCTTCACTTTTTTCCATATAGCTGTTCTACAGATTCCCTAATATGATCCACGGTAATGGATCATATCCATATCCTAGATCCTGTTTAAGTATTTTCTGTTCCTACGTTATTTTTATGTTTATATATGAAATTTAGAAACTGCCCATCTCACTCAGATCTGTCAGATTGCTCACATATCACAGAGATGTGAATTTGATATATGTCTCAAAATTTTATATAAAAAACATATAAAATTCTGGTACAGGTAATCCTTGATTTACAACAGTTCATTTAGTGACTGTTCAAAGTTACAGCGGCACTGAAAAAAGTGACTTACGACTGTTTTTAACATTGTTATAGCATCCCCATGATCACATGATCAAAATTCAGACGCTTGCAAACTGACTCATATTTATGATTGTTGTAGTGTCCCGGAGTCAAGTGATCACCTTTTGCGATCTTCTGACAAGCAAAGTCAATGGGAAAACCACATTCACTTAACAAACGTGTTACTAATTTAACAACTGCAGTGATTCACTTAACAACTGTGGCAAGGAAGGTTGTAAAATGGAGCAAAATTCTCTTAACAAATGTCTCACTTAGCAACAAAAAATTTGGGCTCGATTGCGGTCGTAGGTCAAGGACTATCTGTATTTCAATAAAAGGAGGCCATTCAAACAAGGATAGAATAATCAAAGTTAAAAGGGCAGGGGGGGGCTCTGAAGGCATTTACCAACCCCAAGATTGTGTGTTCCTCTGAGATCCCCATGCAAGTCAACAGAGCCAAGTCTTCACGCTCTTCCAAAAGCATGGGAGAGTGGGCGTCTTGCCTTGAGCTATTGCAATTTATTTTCCTCTCTATTCCAATGTTAGTACAAACATATCCCCATGAGATGTTTTCCCAGTGTTTTCATAAAATCTTGCCTGTAATATACAAAATCAATCACAGCAAATACACACTCCTATACAAGAACAAATTTTCACAAAATTTAGCTGCCTAGCAGGGAGCGGGGGGGGGGGGTGAAGCACCTCCTTCCTCACATAGATATGGCCATTTTTTAGGATTTTATGATGTTGTAATGGGAGGCTTAAACCTTCAAATTCCTATGGCACACTTTTTTTTTATCTTAAAACTCCTAGACACTCATATACCCAGAAAGAAACAAAAAGACACTACACAATCTAGGGATTAGCTATATAATGTTTAGTAGGTTATGACAGTACCAAATTAGTGAATTTCTATCCTCTTTTGTTCCTCCTTTCTACTTTTCTCAGATACTCACTCCCTGGACTTAGAATTGTCTTAATTTTCAGATATGCCAAATTTTACATTTTCATTTTACTATCTGTTACATGGGTTGAATTTTATATATAATTAATTACTTAATATCTCATAATGTAAATATTTTTAATGTGCTATTTTTCAGTTATGTCTTAAATTTCTCCTTAAATGAAAGAATTACAATACCAATTATTTATAACAATTAATGTTTGGCTCTGAAATAACATCCCTGCTAAAAAAAATAATACCTCTAACTGTATTGCTAAAAACATTAAATGCCAAAGTTGCAATTAATGATTCTTAAATATTCAAGTTCACATTGCCTTCACGTGTCCTGAGATTTTCAACAGAGTATGAAGTCACATTACTTCTGAATAATCCTTGAGATTTTTATGCTTTGAGATTTTTTTTAAAAAAAAAAACATTAAAAAACATCAGGAATGTGTGCTAGGTATATTAAAGCTTTTAATTAATCTTTATAGCACAATCAAGCAAGGTCATCTTTCTTCAAACAAAATATTCATTTTCTATTTAGATGTCTTCCTTGATACCAGCAGATATTTGTGTTTCATTTGATGAGGATCAGAGGGTTTTTACCTGAATCAGACTTTTATAAATAAGGCAATGTTGATTTTTTAAAAAAAAAAAAAGATCTTCCTCTGAATAGATATAAAAAGTGTGATAATGCTGATGACAGAGACCTTCAAATAAAAACCCTTCGAGATTCCTCCTCTCTCTCTCTCTCTCTCTCTCTCTCTCCCCATTTGCTATACTGCAGCTGTGCCTCGCACAAATTCACATGAATGAAAATATTTAGGCGAGAAACCACCCCCTTAGCTTGTTTTCCATATGACTTTCCTGTAATTATTTTGTAATCTGTTCGCACAACAATATATAAAAACATCTGCAAAAACAGGTAATTAATGTGTCAAGCTAAACTAATGCATTTTTATGGTGGGCATGCTTCGTCAACTGTAATTATAACTCTTTTTAAGCAAATGATGATGTGTTTGTTGCAATGTGAAAGTGGTTATTTTAGATGCTCTGTTCACCATTCCTGCAAACAGAATATTAAAAAAGAAAAGATGAAAAATAACTACACTGCTACCAAGCAACACATATAGGCTTCTAGCCATTTTTAATTATTTGCTGTTTCCATTGCAAATCATCCTGTATGTTAAAAAAAAGAGGGGGGGGAGCATTTTCTTTTATTTGCATCAGCAGCTGAGTGGGCTTATATTTGCTGCAACTAAGCTAGTACAACACTTGGGTTCTCGCAGCGTGGAAAGGATATAGGCTGCTTCCCTGGCACTTGAGCCAGTTTCAAGTGTGAAAAGGCCCCCCAGTCTTCTCAGTGGGTATTGGTGAATATGTGCAATGATGATTGCAAAAGTATTCTGAATATCTGGGGCTAACTGCCATTTCTAAAAATATAAGAAGGGTCTTGTGGACTAGGCCAAAGTCATGTCTAGTCCAGAATGGACCCAACCAGGGGTATCTGAGAAACTTACAAAGAGATACAGAAAAGTTATAATCCCTTTCCGTGTTTTTTTTTTTCCCAGCAGCTGGTTTTCCAGGCTTGCTGCCTAGGATTCTGAAATCATAGTCATTAAGCCTAGTAGCCACTGTTAAGCTGATCCTCCATGAATCTGTCCAATTCTCCTTTAAAACTGTCTAAATGGGTAACCATCATCACGCCTGAAGTTAGCAAATGCCAGTCTGTGTCATGAAAATCAAAAACATTGAATTCATAGCCCTGTCTTCTTTTACTTGACGAATACACTTCTCGTGTGGCTCGTGTGTCTTTTAGATTATCTCTAGTTTAGCTTGTTGTCCAAACTGTAAGCTATGGTTGATTGTAATTATGGTTAATCAAAATAAAACAAAGTCATAAACTCTTAAATGAAGTTGGCTTCTTTCCATTTATCCAAGTTAAGAGTTATATTGTTCCTCCAAGGTCAGGCAGCACAGCAAGCTGCAATTAATCTGAAATATAAAATAAAGGTTATGGAATTGTTTGGCTTGTTGCTGTATTGAAGAAGATAGGGAGAACATGCAAGTATAAAGCTTGTCTAGATTTGTTCTGGTGACATTTACTAGGGATTAACAATATCATTAAATAAATTATGAATAGTAACAGCAATAATATTATTAATAAAATCCACCAATGAAAAAGGAGGGGAGAATTAAATTAAGACATAGCATCATGTCTTAAATCCCCATTGTTTTATATAAAGATATGTTGGTTTTTAACCAAACTGAAGACAGCATACGATAAACATTACAGACAATTAATAGCAATGTATAAAATTAGTTTGGCTAGTTAACTATTTAGAGCAACTAAATTAAAATATAGAATAAAAGGTTATGTCATTAAACCCCAAATTTATGGTACTTACTGAATTTGTAAAGTGGAGCAAGCAAACATTCTGCAGCTGCTTATTAAAATCAGGCCCCAAGTGCTATCAGCAGCATAGGCAAGAGTGCTTTGGACTCACCGGGAGAGGGATTGAAATGTGCAGCCCATCTGATGAAAAGGTAAGTTTACAGAGCAAATGCAAATTCACCTATTTGCATTTTATTTTAGCAAAACATAGGAAAAAAACCACCAAACATGAGCATTTTTGCTCCTAAATTTCAGCCCCCCAAATGGAGAATACTTTGAAGGTCGCAAGACGGGGTTAAGTGTGGTTCCTGTAGGTGCAGATCACCCACCCGGATATAGTGTTCTACTCATACAACTCAGAAAAATAATAATCTAACACATGGACATTAAGAGTAGTTCCACTTTTAGAGAAACTAATGAATATCCATTATAATATTTTATCTGGCAATATAGCTTTAGGTTGTCAGACAATATATGTCAACAATGCATTCTTGTCACATTCATATACTTGGTCCGTAATATATTATTTATGGAGTAGCTTAAAAAATTTAAGAGATGTGTAAACCTAAATATGAAATGCTCACTTATTTAGAATTGTTAATATATATTTTACAACCACTGTCAATTTAATGCTTTGCACCTTCATCCTACCAATAGAGCTAAGAGATATTAATTTTTAAAATTATTATACAGCCAGCAAAAAAAGCGACAAGACAATTGAAACCTAAATGAGATTTTTTTTGGGGGGGTGGTGTATGTGTCAAATGACTTTCTTCAGTAGGCTTCAAAGCCAACGGAAAATCAGAAAAACTGTTTGTTTTATCAGTGAAGGGTCTCTGCTTGTTAATTTCACAGCAGAAGCTTCAGGGCTCAACAATGGCAAGTATGGGGCCAGGAATCCTCAGTGCAGAAGTTCATTAATTCAGGAGGGATCAAGGTTAATTTGATCATCAATAAGTGTCAATGAGATAATAAAGTGTTGGGGGGTTGTTGTTTCTCTAAGTAGATGACACAAAACTTTATACCTATTTTATTTATTTTGTTTTGTTTTGTTTATATTTTATTTTTATCTTACCTTTCCAATCTAAAAGACTTTAGGCCATGGACAAGATATAATATAATTTATGATAATATGATTTATCTATAGTAACATAACATTATAAATTAAAAACAGAAACAAAAATTAGACAAATACCCACAATTCCTCACAAATGGCCAAATGCTCACTGAAATAAATGTCTTTGTGCTTTTCAAATGTCAAGGGAACAACAGCAAAGTATATCCCCATTAGGTGGAGGCCACTACTGAAGAGGCCTTTCTTCTGGCCCACATCCTTGCTATGGGGGGGTGGGACTTTGAGCAGGCCTTCTCTGTTTGGTGGGACAGGAGGGGCAGAACCATATTTAGTAAAGTAGTCCTTGATACAACCTGGTATCATGCCATATACTATGGCAAATGTAGACAGTGTATTAAAAAGCAGAGACGTGACCTTGCCAACAAAGGTCTGTATAGTCAAAGCTATATTTTTCCCAGTAGTAATGTATGGCTCAGAAAGCTGGACCATAAGGAAGCCTGCACGCCAAAGAATTGATGTTTTTGAATTGTGGTGCTGGAGAAAACTCTTGAGAGTCTCTTGGATTGCAAGAAGATCAAATGAGTCAATCCTAAAGGAAATCAATCCTGACTGTTTTTAAGAAGGACAGATACTAATGCCGAAGGTCAAATACTGGTCACCTATTGAGAAGAAAGGACTCGTTGAAAAATACCCTGACATTGGGAAAGACTGAAGGAGAAGGGGACGGAAGAGGATGAGATGGTCAGATAGTGTCATCAATGGAATGAACATGAATTTGGGCAAACTCCAGGAGAAAAATGGAGAGCAGGAGAGACTGACGTGCTACGGTCCAAGGGGTTGCGAAGAGTCAGACATGACTTAGTAACCGAACAACTACCGTGCCATATATAGCTTTATAGAAGATAACCAGCATGTTGAACTGGGCTCAGAGGTCAAGTAGAAACCAATGGTAACTTTGACTTCTTTGACATTCTCCTGTAGAGATTGCTTCAAGTCTTGAAGCCTGCCCACTCTCTGAGTTATTCCGAAACCAGCACTTGATGGCTTCTGTCATCCTAACTCAGGGTTTCCCCTTCCATGGGAAAGTGCAAATAGAGACCCAGGAAGAAGCTTTGAGTTACATTGTTATACAGAATACAGAATAACGGAAGGAGCCTTGGAGATCTTCTAGTCCAACCCCTTGCCCAAGCAGGAAACTCTATACCATTCCGGACAAATTGTTGTCCAATCTCTTCTTAAAAATCTCCAATGTTGGAGCACCCACAATTTCTGGAAGCAACTCATTTCACTGATTAACTCTTCTCACTGTCAGAAAATTTCTCCTTAGTTGTAGTTTGGATCTCTCTTTGATAAGTTTCCATCTGTTGCTTCTTATCCGGCCCACTGGTGCTTTGGAGAATAAGTCAACCCTCTGTATTTTGTGACAACCTCTCAAATATTGAAAGACTGCTATCATGTCGCCCTCAGTCCTTCTATTTGGTAGAACAGACATACACAGTTCCTGCAATCCACCTTTCCCAAAACTTCTTTGTATTGTTTTCATTGTTCATTTTGGTATTGGATTTTTAGGGGAAGTGTTTATTAATAAGAGGACTAATGGTAAAAAAAACCCTGCCCTAACTAGAGTTTGGCAGCTTAGTTGAGAAGAAACTAGGTAAACAGGGATGTGCCTGAGTGTGTGTGTGTGTGTGTGTGTGTGTGTGTGTGTGTGTGAGAGAGAGAGAGAGAGAGAGAGAGAGAGAGAGAGAGAGAGAGAGAGAGAGAGAGAGAGAACGCAAATGTTCATTGTGACCAGAAATGTTTTGCAGCTACTTTTAAATTCATTGGATCTCCATGTATTCCACAAGAACCTAATGTGTTTCCATGTTTGGTTGAAAGTGATTTCTGTGTGTGCCTAATTGGTGAGTGGCCATAACCCAGATCAGGAAATGTGTGTCACAGGGGCTTCTTCCTTTCATTTAGCATCTGTCAAGATACCAGTAAAATTAGCTTTCTGAAACCATAAGGCTTTCTTGTGTGGACTGTTATTTAACAAACACTGTTAAACTGGCATGAGATAAATTTATAAAGGCTGCCTGCAGTTTTTGTTGAGTTTCAGTCCCTGGGATTTTAATCAACAGAAAGAAAAGCCCTCCTCAAAAATAGCTTCTCTATTTTGATTAAAAAAACATTAAAATGTGTCAAACCTCTTCTTCTTCCAGCATAAGTTCTGGAGTAAACAGGAGAAGGTTATTTTCAAAGCCATGTTCCAAGGCTGCTCAGCCAGACCCCAATCACAGTGGCAGAGAACAAGTGAGAAGAGTGAAAAGGACTGCCATCCCCTTTGCATTCTGTTCTGGAAGAAGAGCTTTCAGCCCAGTTCAGAAAAGATGGCCAAGAAACAAGAGTAGCATGAGAGGAACTTGTTAGACAGCAAAGAGGGACCAAGCAGAAGCCTGATCCTGGGAAACCAGCTTGAACAGGGAATGCCCGTTCAATTCAGGGACTGCATGAAAAATATTTGCATTACACATTTCCTGGAAGATATTGCAGTGCCTGATTTTTTATTTATTTATTTATTTGTTTGTTTGTTTGTTTGTTTGTTTGTATCTGAAAAGCCTATGGTTTTTCCTCCTTTTCTATGACCACTTTAAATAACTATAGTTACAATCTAGATACAACTTGATGCAAAGCACTTCTATATAAGAAATAAAAGGAGAGCTATTGCAAGAAAATCATGTGTGTGCTTCACAAGCCATAACTGTAATCCGTAGAGAGTGGATAATACCCTAGGCCTAGAATGCTCTGAGGGAACAAAGGGTCTTCTGATCTTTAATAAAAACATTTGCCTTCCAGCTTTGCATGACAATACACAAGGCAATTGATAAAAAAAAACATCCACACAGAAAGCTTTACTTTTTAGAAAATAGTAAGAAAATACCAACAGTATTTCTATCATTGGAAAGAATTTTCAAAGTCTGCTTCTGGCTTCTGGCCTCCTTTCCAACCCATCTATAAAAGTAGGGACAGATTGATGTGATGCACAGTTCACTTGAGGACTTACTAGAAAGAATCAATTAACAAAAAGGGTATTTGCTTAATCAGAAGGCAATAAATGGGCCTGGAGGGGTGTACCAACCTTAGGCTGCTCTTCATATTAATAAACTCCAGCATCAGTTTTACAGATGGTCTAGATCATGTCCTTCTCTACAACTGGTGTAGCAAATTTCAGCCAGAATCCATGATGTTTTATAGCAGTCTTCCCTATTCTGATGCCCTCTGGATGTGCTGAGATTTTAATCCCCAGAATTCTTAGACAGCATGGGCAAGCATTAGGGGGGTGGGGTGACATCCAAATACATTGAAGGCATCAAGTTGGTGACAGCTGATTCATGGCATCAGTTTGAAGGAGGCATGCAGGTAGCTAGAAAACCATTCTGTAGAAACACATAGGCCTGAATCAGATTTGATGCTAAAAATTATTTTAGCTAATTATCTTTGAGTACTATACACCAGAATTTCATTTACCTGCTAGTTTGAGAGGGGGACTTTTGTGGGAGGAGACATCACATTACCTTTTTAATACCGTGCTAGAGACTGTACTCCTGCTGAAATATTGAATTTAAGCTTAATTAAAATTAAATTATTTAAATACAGTTCACATAATTACTCTCCACTTGGTTCTGAAAACAAGAAACAAACCCCAAAACACAACATTGCTGAAAATTTTCTCATCTTGCTGCCAAATCTGAGTGGAGCCAGGAAAGATACATGCAGCACGTACATGTAGCACAAAGGCTCCTCACTCCTATTACAGAATCAAAAAAAAAGAGAGCCAGAAGCAGCATAGATTCTGGGAACAGCAAAAGTAGGTTCTTTCACTAGCCCAGGGATCCTCAAAGTCTTCAAAGCTGGCTGAGGAATTCTGGGAGTTGAAGTCCACAAGTCTTAAAGTTGCCACGGTTGAGGACTCCTGCACTAGCCTGAAGGATTACTGTGTGTCCTTGATTAAACTTTAACCTTTCTGTCAGCGAAACGCAAAATGAAAAGCTAGGCCTTTCCAAACCAACACTTTGATTTCTGAGCAGGGACAGCGTTCCATAATTGGGGTGCTTCAGCCAAGAAATCCTGCTAGGTCTCCATAAAATGTACTATTCCCAATGGGAGGATGCAGATAATAATTCTTTGGTAGATCTTAACATTCTAACTTATAAAGGGGAAAGTGTTTTGATACTGAAGTTTTAAGCAGCAGAAGTATTTTGAAAATAATCATTAACTTCTATTGATATAGGCATATACAAAAAGTTTTCCATCCATCCATGCATCCATCCATCTATCTATCTGAATTAGATTTTTCTTTCTTTGCTTCCTTCGGGATAACCTCATGAATCTCCCAGGATAGTTCCTCTCTGAATTTATTTATTTGTAAAATGTATTAATATCAATCTTGTGAATCTTGCATTTCTGGCATCCTTGGGAGCACTCCAAAGACATCTATATACTCATGGAAGAAGACAAAATAAACATTGGTCTTAGCTTGAAAATTATTTTTATGCATTTAAGATTGTAGCATGTGTAACTTTGTGCTAAAATACAGAAAACAGAATAACAGCTTTGGAAAGGGCCTTGGAGGTCTTCTAGTGCAAACCATGCTCAGGCAGGAGACCCTCTACTATTCCAGATAAGTGGCTCTCCAATCTCTTCTTAAAAACCTCCAGTGATGGAATACCCACAACTTCTGGAGGCAAGCCGTTCTACTGATTGATTGTTCTCACTGACAGGAAATTTCACCTTAGTGCTACTGTAGGTTGGATCTCTCTTATTTATTTGTTAAATTTATTTGTTGCCTATCTCACTGTGAAGCCACTCTATAGACAGCTTTCTTTTTTTCTTTCTCTTTGTTAAGCTTCCATCAGTGACTTCTTGGGTTGCCCTCAAGTGCTTTGGAGAATCGGCTGACCCATTCCTCTCTGTGACAGCCCCTCAATTATTGGAAAACTGCTATCATGTCATCCCTAGTCCTTCTCTTCATACACACACACACACACACACACACACATCCTATGATTTAAAATTAGGACACATCTGATATATTAAAGGAACAGAACAGAATTATTGTCATGACAAAATAAAAAGAAATTAATCAGACTGATCCTACTTCTTACTTATTTTACTGATACATGTAGCTCCTTTTTTCTAGAGCATCCCTAATGAGAAGAATTTGGGTAAAGAGGTTAGGATTCAGAAAGCAGCTTCTCAGTCTCCAACCAAAACTTAAAATATATGATGCATTTCACCCTGAAGTGACAGACCAATCACTTTTCTTGGAAATGCTTCTAAGTGAAAAAGTGACAAGGGAGAGCAAGCAACATCTACAAAACATAGTTATGGTTTTCAAATAACTCAGAGTAAATTTCTTGGGTCCTGAGAGACAGTTCTGGCAATCTTCAACTAGCTAGCTTCATAACCATCATTTCCTGGTAGAGCACAGGCCTTGTTGAAAGGTTACAACTCAAGGAAATACCGTATTTCTTTGCTTTTCTGTTTCTCTTGTTGGACTAGGCGCAAAACGTTATTGAAAAAATGTTTTATACAAAGAGAGGAAAATAAAAATACAGGAGTCTATCAACGGGCAGTGTTGTTACGTGATGAGGAAATGCTGATCACAGCTGGCCTCCTTTAATAAATGTGCATGCAGCACATTTACTCTGGCCACAGATGTGCATTGTTTCGTTTCATCAAATCATTCTCCTTCATGAAAATATTACCTGTATCCTTTCTTGCTTTTTTCTTTTTTAAATAAAATTGTATTACAAAATACAATATATGGACTTCAAAATCTCTGTTAATTTCAATCACTGACTGATTTTACTCACACAATACTCCCAAATAAATCTGATATTTTTACCAGAAACTCTATACAAAGCAGTCTTTAAAGAAAGGAGTGGTCAGGACATATTTCTCCCCTGAATTTTGAATAATAAAGACACTTGTGTTTACATTTGGCTGCCACAAATATCCAAGAAATTCCTCACAAGAAAGCTACTAATAATCTCTCCTTTTCAGGAGGTGAGAGAACCAAGGACCCAGAAACATTTTTCAGTGCTAGCCCTTGCCTCCCATTGAGTTAACGTCTCCTTCACTCACCTGCTTCCCCCCACCCGCGCCTCTGCCTCCGCCTGCTACTTGGACAGGTAATCAATTCACCTGCGCTGCACAGGCTGCACAGCCCCAGAATGTGCCAGCCAAGGGGCCAGCGGGTTGTGGCTGCTGCCAGACATCATCGCTCCCCACGTGCTTGCCGTCTCTTTGCGCGTGCTGGGGGTGGTGTGTCCGGCCTGGCTGATCACCCTGATACCATATTTCCCCGAAAATAAGGCCTAATGCGTCTTATGGAGCCAAAAAAATATAAGACCGGGCCTTATTTTCAGGGAAACACGATATTTAATTATTGGCAAAGCTGATGAGGAATGTGGGACCTGCAGTCTTAATATATCTGAAGGGTGTCAGCTTGGAGAAATCTTCCTTAACGGATCAGAGCTTCTTGGTATATAAATTCCTACAAGGAAGATCGTCTGAAGATAAAAAGTCTGAAAACCACTTCCACTATCTTGAATGGGAATTAAAGAATATCAAAAATGTTGTTTTAGAAAAGGAGACTGTTAACTAATGTTATCTTCAGGAAGACACAAATGATTATAGAGTACTTTGCTCTGGAAGCAACTGCAATTCAAGTGTCCCAAAGCAGACTGGCATTGGAGAGCAGTTTTTTCTTTTATATAAAAAATGTTTCAATATCTGAAAGCAAGTTCAACACACACAGTCCAAAATAAATGTCTATGAAGAAGAAAAACCGTAGCTTATTAGTAGGGACCCATACTTTGGACACCACCAACACCAAAGACAAGATTCAATTTCTAGTTAGTGTAGACTATACCCAGCAAAGTGAAACAACATGACTTGTTAAAATATGACAAATTGTAAAAAAACAAGGAGAGGGAGAATAGGGAGTATCTTATGCTCACTAGATATCGGATAAAGTTTGTGATATACCTAATCTACATGCTTGATGCCACCATGTGGCAATAGCTTGTATTTGTATTTGTGTCTTTAGTAGAAAATAACACCCTATTTTTTTTAAAAAAAGACATCAGCACACAATTCTATGTAATGCTTGTGATTCCCAAATTAGGCTGAACTGTAAAATAGCATCATCGCTAGAATTTAAAGAGAGAGACTGGGGAGTTTAAAAAAGATGCAGGACAGAGGTATCAGAAGGTAGTTTTCTCACAACAAAAGGCAACAAGAATGAAGAAAGTCATTTGAAGTCTCAGCCTTTCTTCCAACTTTTAGTACAACTCTGGGAAAAAGTTGGAATAAGAGAATTACTGACGCAAAGTCACTCAGTGAGATTTCTCAGCTGACAGTGGACTTGAACAGGGAATCTCCAATCCAGATACACACTATAACTAACACACTATGTTAGCTCTCATTATTATTAAGGCAGCATTATTAATTGTAATTATATTGCTACATAAGGTCTATGGAGATTCTCATTATCCAGTCAAAGCTGAAGAAACTTCTTGGATGAGAAGCGAAATGTCTTCAAAGAAAAACAAGAAAGTCCAGTTGCCTCTTGAAAAAGCACCTTTGAGACAACCATGACCTGGATGACTGAGAATCTCCATTTAGCTATGCAGGAGTATGAATAGATTTCCAGAAACCATTTGCACTTCAGTATGAGATGCAGACAACACAGACTTATCCCCAACAGCCTGCACCTGTGTTCAATAGTGAAGGTACACAAGCAGAAAACATCCTGCAGAAAGCAGTTCCACAACACAGTCCTTTCAGCAGTTCCAAAAAGGCTCCACACCCATTTGTACTACTCAGGTGACCCTGAGGACACAGACAAACCTCCAAGTGGCCTCAACAACTCTCTAAAAGAATGCAAATGACCAGCTGTCTGCAAGGAATATAAATCCTTCCATTCTTCACCATTCAGTCGGAGCTGAAGAAGCTTTTTGGATGAGAAGTGAAATGTCTTCAAAGAAAAACAAGAAAGTCCAATTGCCTCTTGAAAAGGCACTTTTGGGACACTGCTACATAATGATACAAAAGCTAGAATGGATTAGATACTGGAGTAGGCCTGGAAAGATTCAAGTTCTAGTACACCCTTCGCAGGGCTTTTTTTCTCATAGAACGCCCAGAACGGAGTTCCGGCACCTTTTTTGGATGGAACCTTGTAGGGTAGGCAAGGCGGATTATATGACGTGTGTGAGTTCCGACACCTTTTTTTTTTATATAGAAAAAAAGCACTGCCCCTTAGGCATGGAAGCAAGCTATAGAATCAAGTTGACCTTGGTCCAGCCATTTCCTCGCAGTTTAAATCAATGCCAAGCTCTGCAATAAGCAACTGATAAACTAACCCTCTCATTATATCATGGATTAATAACTTCACCGCAAAAATTAGGTGAGTACAGCCTTTAAAAAGCAGGCCCTACAATCACACAGGGCAAACAAGTAAGAGGATGACTATTAGTATAGCGTAGTATTTTCCTAGGTAGTATCAGCAAATTGAATATACCGTTACTATAGACTTCCAGAATATGAGCAAATACAAATCTGTCCTCTGGAACAATATGCCCTCAGGTGTTTCTATGATGTTTACCTTACTAGCCTTTAAAGAAAGCATTAAAGCATCTTCTATAACTTTTATTATACTGGTTCATAACTTAAAGTAGTTGGATAGATCTTCCGCTCTCTTTCTGCTGGTGGATGGGAACTATTTTTGCACAATTAGTTTGCTGAGAAACTTGAGACGCCCAAAAATATTACCTTTCAGTTATCAATTCATATTCAGTGGAACGGATTCTCTTATCCCCTAGAGAAAAATAGAAGACTTTGCCTTGAGCACCCCCCTGTGGGCTCAGATTAGAACTTCAAGAAAGGGTTCTTTACATTGTGTCATAATAAATCTTGCTTTATATGCTGGGAATGATGTAGCTTCCCTCTAGAGAGGTTGTGCACTTCTCATCTTAAGCTTTACTTCTCTTTCTGATTATTCATACTGGAGATTTGTTCTTAATCATGTGAAATAATCATTATATGAAATAAAGTAACTTCAACTTATGATTTATAAGGTGGGGGTTTTTTTTCTACAAACCAAAAAGAAACAATACTATAGGCTCCGAACTATTGCTAAGTTGTGGTTAAATAAAATTGGAAATAAAAACTTTGAAACTCTCATTGTAATTCCCAAATGCAACCTTGGGGAGAAAATAAAGTTCCTGCTGAATCATATGTGAGCAAGAGTTTTTAAGATACTGTATGTCAAAAACAGATATAGAGCTAGAATTTTACCTATTGAAGTTATGGTAATTAAACTTGTTGGTCAGAAGTTCCTCGCTGCTAGCAAAAGCCACTGGACTGATTTGGAAAAAAACTTAATTCTATCAGAAGCCTCATCTACTAAACCTGCCTCAGAGGAATAGATCAGAGAGCAAACAGCAATCAGGGATTATTTCACCCTAAGTAGAGACCACCTTTTCCCCCTATCAGCTGGTACTGCCAAACTTATCAGAGGGAGAAGTCCTTCTATTGCATTCTGATCTTCAACCTGCTAAATTTTGTAACTAAGAAACCTCCTTTTAATGCCTTACTTGCTTTCTCTTTTCCTTTTGCATGCTGACTTCTAGACTGTAAGCCTATAAGTACCATTTCTGTTCTTTATAAGCTTTTCTATTTCAATAAAGAAAGAAATGTAATGTGGCCCAGGATTGGTTTTCTATTTCCTTTAATATCCCATTATTTAATTACAATTCAAACTTGCTGCATAGAGGATAAAGGCTTAAGCAAACTAAAATAAGTGTTAAAATAAATGAGATCATACCTTGAACTCCTTCTAAAAGCAGATCAACTCCTTTTCTGTAAAAGCCAAATGCAGCTTCATAATCTTCCTCTTCCTCCTTCTTCAAGGCCAGCTTTATCAGTTCTCCAGCTTTGTCCAAGTAATCTCTTCTGCCAAGCTTGGCCTTCAAGCTCCCAGTGAATAAACCCCGGCTCTCCCTCTCATTCTCAGATTTGATCCATTCCTGATCTAAAATGGCAGATGACAATACTGGATGTTCAGAAGCAGAGCTGAGACCAAGCGATGTGCTGGGGGAATCCTGGTTAGATGCCATTCCATCATCTAACTCAACAAGAGAATCTGCATCAATGGTCAAGGAAATCAAGTCACTGTCACTGGATAAACCTGTAGGGAAACAAAAGAATGGAGAACATTTATCCTCTAGAAAGTCTCGATTTAGAACCGGCACGTCAAACTCACGACATTACGTGATGTCGTGCGACATATCGCAACTTTTTCCCCATTGCCTGCAATGGGGTGGGTGCAGTTTTGTCATGATGCATCCGGCCCACCGGCCGGCAGTTTGACATGCCTGATTTAGAAGATAAGTAAAAGAAGTATCCATGAAAGGTATTAACTATTTTAGATCACTGCCTGTAAAAAAGAGAGTGGTCTTTCTTTTATGTGGTGATTAGGATAATAGATGTGATGTACTTTGAGCCCTCAGTAAGGTGTATCATAAACGCTAATGATGATGAAGAATGTTGATGGAAGATCATACAATTTATAACTTGTTTTTGTAAAACCTATTCCACTGGTGAGTAAAAAACAAAGTATTCTGCCAGGTTAAACTAAAAGTCAATCTAGTTGAATTTTTAATTCATACTATGGCTCAAGAACAGCCCATTGGAGACCGTCACTCAAGCTGCCCAGCAATTAATTTTGAGAAACGTATGGCTCCAGAGGTAGAGGTAATATACAGGCAGCATGTCTTTTAATCAGCCACAATTTTTCCTGTTAGGATTTATTTAATTTCCTTCCAAATCATTCTAGGTCAGTGATTATGATCAAAAAAAAACTTGGGATGCAACTTCTATAGTTCATGTGAGGAAATGCTTCTTTTTATCTGTCCCAAATCTCCTAACATTGGATTTATTGGATTAAATCCAAGTTCCAATTCAATGGGAAAGGAATACAATCTTCTTTATCCATTTCCATTATTGTTTATATTTTGCAGAGCATACACTTGCTGATGAATCCTTTTTTAATCTAATCTAATAAGTCTCAGTGTAAATGTCTATGAAGATCCTCAATCACCCAGGTCATGGTTGTCCCAAAGGCGCTGTTCAAAAGGCAACTGGACTTTCTTGGGGGGGGGGGTCCCTTGAATTGAAGAAGCTTCTTGGATGAGAAATGAAACATAATCAAGAGAAAATAAACCAAGAAAGTCCAATTGCCTTTTGAACAGCACCTTTGGGACAAGTCTCAGTGTAAATTTCCTCATAAAGGAGTGCTAGATTTGTTTTATTACAATTTCTTTCTGAACAATTAAAGTACAGTTAGTAGAAATACTGTATACTTTATCTATCTATATTAGCTGTCCAGGTTGTTTTGATAATATTTCAGAGTGCTGAACCAACCCATACTCATATTTCTTCTTCTTCAGTGTTTCTCCAAGAGATTTGGCTCCTAGGTTATTGAGTAACATAATTTTCTCAAAGTACATAATGACATTTAATAACTCATCTTTCTTTTAGCAAATAGATAAAATGTAGCAAGCAGGTGAATAACATTAAAATAGTCCCCATTGCTTGGAGATTTATAATTTTCATTCCTGTTTAGAGCTATTTAGAGCTCATTTGTAAATAAATCAATGGAATACAGTCAAAATGTCATTGAGGATTTGAATAAGATGCTGATCTGTATATCAATTCACATTCAGTGGACAACTTATTTTATTGCTATAGAGTAGAACTGGTGTAATATTAGAGCATTCCAAAAATTCTCATACTGAAAGTGCAAACCAGATGAGCATCACACAAAACTCAGATTAAAAGAACCAGTGAAGTGGCACAGCTTGAGGCTGAAGTCAAAAATCTGGTAATCCTCCAGTTCAAGTCTTACTTCTGCCAAAAATGCATTTGGTGATCTTAAGCTGGAAGAGATGAGCAATAGTTTAACAGAAAGGCCAATGTTTTGCAGATAAAATGTCTCAGGTTATAGCAGCTTGCTCACTATCTCTCTGAAACTGCAACAAATCAGGATCAATTATTCATGGCCATTCATGCCCTTGTAACTCTCATCTATGTTGCTACAGTTTGCTTTGCATGGGGCTGGCCTTGAGGACTATTCAGAAATTATTAGCCTGTATGTCGATGGGTTCTGCCTTGTTCTCCATGTGATACCATTACTGCAGGAGCTGCCTTGATTACCAATAAGATCCAAATACAATCCATTGTGTTGATGCTCCTCAAAAAGCCCTATTGAGCTTGGAATCTAGTAACGTTCAAAACTGTATGCTGCAAGTGGAGTCCACCCTAAAGGGCCGGTGCATTATGGGTGACCTCTTTTTTTAAATTAAATAAACAATTAACCTAAACTGCTCAATTTACTCCATTCTTTCTTACCTCCATATTCTGTCTGGCTAAGTGTCACTTCATCAAGGACACCAATATCCTTCCGAACTGTAGAAACAAAAATGAAGGCCAATGTTAATTACACATAGGTTTGAAATAGGACAGACTTACTGCAGCTGGAAATTCTAAAAAAATGTTGGGGGAAGGGCATCTTGTTGGGTAAATGCGATCTAGAAAAATATAAACCGGTTTTATTTTAAAAGCCTAAATCAGCTTCTCTCAATCATTCACCCTTCAGATATGTAGGATCTCCAACTAACCTGACCAACAGCCTATACTGAAGATGCACCACAACTCCATAAGCGTTTACATAACTGACCTGTATTTTCCCCTGGTGTTCTTGTTTTCATTTGGTCTCTATTTCTTTTAAGATTTTATATTGTGTTCTACCACATTTGTGAATTTACACCTGAAACCTCATTTGGTGAATCCCCCTAAAGAGCACTGGCTATTGGATGATCTAGAAATACACCAAAAAGCTGATTATAAAAAGGATTTCATAGTTTACAGAACATGAGATTAAAAATTATCTGAACAGTTATTGCTACAATAGGTATTATTTCATCATGGTTTCTGCATAACAGAGAAAACCAAACCAGGAAAAATTTATCACTTGCACAATCGAGAAAATTAGAATTTAAATATAATGCTGCCATCTAGAGGAGATGAAGATTAAGAGGCCATAAGAAGTTGTTACCAAATCTAATTTGAATGTGACAGAAAGACAGGAAATGTTAAGGCATGACTGAAAAGTATTGACATATTTTATTGTTTTCTTCTTACAGATCCCTTCTTTCTGTCTACTGGGTCACTTGGGGAAACAAGTAAAGAAACAATATATCAAAATAGTTAAAATTCCAATTTAGATTTAATCCTATTTTGGAGAAATAGGTGTCTAGCATGCCACTCAAAAGCCAAGAAAACAATTGCATACTATACTAAATCAGGATTGTTTCAATCTCAGCACATCAAGGAGATCAAGTGCCCAAAAGATGCCATATAAAATTCCTCAACTGCCTTTCCCAAAAATAAGATTACTATGTGTGTGTTTTTCAAGAAACTACAGTTTTAAAAAACCTGGAGCTAGATTACCAAAAGTAAGAAAAGAGAGCCAACCTTCAAAACTGCAGGTAGATAAGCTGTCTATCAGAGAGTCCACCAGAGGTTCTGCAGGACCAATCAATTCAGATCCATCATGCACCTCTCCATCCTTAAAACAGACAGAAAACAATATATATATATATACAGCTATTTTTCCCTATGGATCAATGTAACTTTCACCCAGGGGGAAAAAGTTACACGAAAAATAGCAATATTATCTAAAACACTGTTCCACAACTTGGCCAGAAACAAGCACTGTTGAGATTAGTTTTATATTCTTTCCAGATTCAGTCTAAGTATACATTGAAAGAAAGAATAGTCAATACATATCAAAAGTATTCCTAAATCAAATTAACTGATTCACAATGTGTTCCAGCTGACATATATTCCCGTCCTAGAAAAATGATATTGAACACTGTCATCTGTTTTCAAGAAGATATTATTTTAAAACAGCAATATTAGCTTTTAGGATAAAACAGATTTTTAAACCCGAGAGACATTCTAGCTATACACAAAATTCCTCAAAGAGGGTTAGAATTTCCTCACTAAACAATCTGCATGGATATATCAAATAGTTCATAACCCACCATATCCCCTGCCCCAGCTGCTAGAAACAAAAGAAAGCTATCTTATCTTAAATTAACTTTCACTATGTTTTAGTTTGATACCTCTCAAACTAAAATGGCTCCCCTCTAGAAAACATCTCTGCTGGTTTTTATATCAGCTTAGCAGCCTTATTCTTGTTGTACCAATTTAATTGTTACACCATAATTATAAATTATAAATCATAATTAACCCAACTGTAAACCTGCCATAAACATAATGTTTACCAGTCACACAAAGGCTGTGGTTTCTCAGTCAGGTTCATAGAAAACATACTGTATTTTGGCTTCCCAACACAATTGGAATGTATATGATACAGCTGAGCTTATGCAACTCTGGATCTGTTTAGTGCCTAGGCAAAGCTTAGCTCCCTAAGACCTCACGGAAGAAATACTAGATATAAACAAGCTTCCCTCACCACACTTCACAGTGTGAAGTTAGCCAACGCCAAATGGATCAGATCTGGGCTGCAAAAATCTGCATGGCTATAAATAATAGCAAAGAGGTACAGAATACTTTTATGCTTTGCTGCCATCTTAGTGATGCCTGGATATTTGCAGCAGTATATGCCTATTATTTAGAAGTTTGGGTGTCTAGAGGGAAGATCAAGGAGGAACAAATGACATGTGCTTAATGTTACAGAAAGACACAATTTACATTTTCACATTATCGTGATTTAATCACTTTATTGCATGTGCATTGCCACACTCACATCATTTTCGTTTGCTGAAGAGACCGCTTAATAGAATATCAGCAATGTGCAGTTACTAATCTACTAATCTAAGACACTCTCTTTCCTTCCAATGTGTACCAATAGCGTATTTAAGGCAGAAAAAAGTAGCAAAGCAGAAGCTGTTTGTCTATCTAATATAATCTATATGGTACTTTATTCATTTGTTTCACAACATTTGTATACTGTCCCAATCCAAAATTCTCTGGGTGCTCTTCAGTCTAATAAAGTACCTTTTTGTTTTATATCATATAGAGAATTATTTGCAATAGTAACTACTAATTTAGCCTAAGTAAGTGGTTGCAGATGGGGGTATGAGAGAATGAAGATTTTACACACACACGCTATTGATTGATTGGATTGATTGATTGATTAATTGATTGGCATACTATAGAGAATCTGTTTCAACCTTAGACCAATCCTAAGATCTTATCATTTGCAACTTCACTGTGTAGATGGGAAATTGCTATGGACAGCTGCCCTTGAGCAAATGTAATAATACACAGAAATTGCTTGTTTTCCTGTGATTTATGGTAAACTGCATTTGTACTGATTTTTACAGAGCAACAGTACTATGAACAAGTATTTCACTCACACAGTGAAATGAAATAATTTATTAGATGGGCTAGCTGAGAAAGATTAACCTTAAAGAAATCTTCAAGCTGCTTGCTATTATAGAGCATGGGGATGTTGGCAGAAAACTGAAGCAAATCTTCTGCGCACTGTCTTCTCTCTTCAATCACACCTTCTTCAAATCGCCCTGAAACATGAACAAAATTAACATTATGAGAAACAAATCATTTTTTTCTGACAATCCTTTATGAGAAAAAAAAAAAAAAAAGCTTTGCATCTATGAAGTCACACAACTGCTTCAGGAGACAGGGTCAAATATCTGAGCTCAAATGTTCCAGAATGTTTTACCGTCTATTGATGACATATATAATTTGGTAGCCCTAATGGAATGTAAAGCTCCCTTTTATGAGAACACATTGATTAGCCAATAAAACACTAAATATATACCATCAATATCAAAAAATAAATGAGATAGAGCTAGTCACATTATAGATATCTACTCTGTACTGTGCCCATGTCAATCCTAATCCCTTACGGTTGCAGACTTCAGTTATTTGGTTTATACTAAAAACAAAGACTTGGATTTTGAATTTTTCTTCACTGAACACCACGCACACGACAGTCTTGCTACTAGAAGGAAAAAAAAGGCAAGAATATATTGTGTCCCAAATGACTTAGGACCTTTAAATGTTACTTGGTGCTTCAACGGCTGCTAAACTAGACACTTAACAGATTGATCAAATCTCATGTTTTCTGGCAATATTTCTATTTGAGAGAGAGAGAGAGAATGCCATTTCAGCTGGGTAGTGATAAAGGCCAATTCATCCAGCTGCTTTATCCAATGAATGAAGTGAAAGGGAAAAGCAGAATGGCCTTCATCAGTCTACTGCAGTGGTTCTCAACCTGTGGGTCGGGACCCCATTTGGGGTCGATCGACCATTTCACGGGGGTCACCAAGCAAGGCTGTCCGCCATTTTTTTTTGTCCGCCATTTTTTTTGTCTGCCATTTTTTTCCCCTTTTCCGACGGGTGCCTTACCTCCCTTGGGCTGGGCCAGCTGGTGGTCGGCCTGCTCCGTCTCTGCCGCTTGCCAGCTACGCCTCGGCCGGTGCAGGGGGCAGAACCACGCATGCGCGGCGCTCCCGGGCAGGGAAAGTTCTCGACTTATGACCGGTTGGGTAGTCCTCGACTTACGACCGGTTTAGTCCTCGACTTACGACCGGTTGGGGTCGCGGCATTAAAAAGGTTGAGAACCACTGGTCTACTGGCAGTTGATTTCCTTCTCTCCTTATAGTGACCCTTAAAAAGGGAAGATCAGCTAGCCTGGCAAATGCAATGTTCATTTAAAAAGAGGCTGGAAGCAAGAGTTCAATTACATTGTTGTAACTGTCGCTTAGTTCGTTTGTTTTTTACTCTGTCTTTGTAAATTCTGACTCTAAAACACCATCCAGAGGAAGTTGTCTCTCGTCCTTCTCATTTTGCTGGTTATTAAAGTGTGTTTTCACAGGAAGGCTTTGAAACTAAAAATCATTTTTAATCAAACTTGATACAGAGATCAAGCTAAGGCATGTAAGCCACAATTGGTTGGGTTCACACATCTTATGAAGCTCAAATCAGCTACACTATAGCTTAGCACACTCTACTTCATTACATTGTTCTTTTAAAGCAGGGGTCTTCAAACTTGGCCCTTTTATGACTTGTGGACTTCAACTCCCAGAATTCCTCAGCCAGCATGCCTGGCTGAGGAATTCTGAGAGTTGAAGTCCACAAGTCATAAAAAGGGCCAAGTTTGAAGACCCCTGTTTTAAAGACTCACTCTATTTATTTCTCTTTTGTTTTGCTACTTTAGTGTTTTACTACTATTTTATCAATTTAATTCACTTTTGTTGATTGCCTTGAACAAAGCCGAGGAAAGACAGTATATACATATTTTAAATTTACAACCTTGACTTGACTACCTTGACTACATCTATTTTTATTATGTGCAATATTGGATTACCAGTTCAGTTTGGGCATTGTTAACTATGGTTTGGACCAATTGTAAAATAAGATGACACTACAACCTAGAATTAAGGAGAAACTTCCTAACAGTGAAGACAATTAACCAGTGGAACAGCTTGCCTTCAGAAGTTGTAGGGGCTTCATCACTGGAGGTTTTTAAGAAAAGACTAGACAGCCACCTATCTGAAATGGTATAGTATCTTCTGCTTGAGCAGGGGGTTGGACTAGAAGACCTCCAAGGTCCCTTCCAGCTCTATTCTGATTTACTGACAAATGATTTGGGCTTCTAAACATGTTGCAGGAAAACCAGGTTTTAGAGCTGCTTGATGTTTTCCATTTACTCAATATTCAGCTTCCTAAATGTTTTGACTTTACCACTGCATCCATGATACAATGGCTTCTTGAAGTAGATAAATTATGCTGTGTACTCAAGAACAGTGCCTCAAAAGGCATCATTACTAGATTATGGCTGATCACAGAAGCTAAGCAAAATCAGCCGTGGTGAGGTAAATGGAAGCTGCCTGAGAATTCCAGTTGGCAGATGAGACTCAGAAGTTGAAGTTGAAAAACATTCCAGAAAAAGTAATGGCAAATCTATTCCATAATACTGCCAAGAAAACTACAAGAACTCGATCCCTAGAAATCAAATGAAGACATTTTTTATTTTATCCAAGAATTATTATACAGCACCACTGCCATCAGAATACATAACTATCAAATCCTATCAAGGAATTTTTATTTTTATTTTGCTTTTTAAAGGTGTGCATTTTTTAAAAAAGAAGAGATATGAATAAAATCAGGATCAAGAATGAAGACAATCACCATTGCATTATAAACTGAGAAAACTGTTGTTCTTTCAGAAAGATTACATATTTCAATGATTTAATCATGGAGCCAATCTCAGCATATCGGCATGGGATGACAATGAAGAGACAGACATGAATCTCCTCCTTTTATTACCCAACATTTATCCATTACATTTACCACCATCTCTTCTTCCAAGGAGCTCAGTGTAGTGTGTGCATGAATATCTCTTGAAAAACATGGAAACTATGCTCACACACATGTATACATGGACATTTCATTCAGTGTCTCCCTAATCCCAACTGAATGTTCTAAACCAGCGGTCCCAATCTTTGCGGCTTGGAGGCTCAGCTGGGGAGGGGAGAGGGGAACCAGGCTGCGCAGTTCCACTCATGCAAGAAAGAAGAGAAGCCTTTGGGAACACGGTCTCGTACTCCTTCAGACTCACTGAGGCTGCCCGACACTCCAAAAGTGAATCGGGTGTCCTGTGCATGCAGCCTCAGTGAGTCAATGAAGCTGAGCAGGGCGTACTTCTGCCATTCAGCCTCTGCTCTCGCCACTCCGCTTTTGGAGCATCGAGAGCAGGCGGCTTGGCTGGGGGGGGGCAGAGGGAAACTGGGCCATGTGAGTTCACAGGTTTAGGCACTGTTTAGGCACTATTGTAAGCACTGCACTGTAATAGTTTACAATTTGAACCCTCTTCAATTTTTCCAATATCAGAAAGAACAACAGCACTTGATCATCTCAGAAGAGGACGCCTTGTCCAAAGTTATATCAGACATGTATTTTAAGGTGTTTTTCAATGTCAACATGCCTATAAATGACAAAAAATTCAAGAACAAAAAAGCTTCTATCCAAATAATAAAAATATGCTATTGGGACATCCAACAATTTACTCATGAGACTGCCTCTCCCTGAGGATATACCTCCTGGATACACTCCAGGTCCCTTCCCTTAAATGTTTCCATCCTATGGGACTTCAGAGGCGTGCCTTATCAGTGGTCACCCCAAGTCTTTTGGAACAGCCTCCGACTGGAAATCAGAGGAACCCCTACCCTCTTGGCAAATGTGAGCACTTGGCAACCAGTGAGCATTTGTGATCAGTGTAGCATCCCATGGCCACATGATCACCATTTGCGTACTTCATATCCCATTTCCAACAAAGTCAACAGAGAAGCCAGCAGTAAAATCACAAATTGTAGCCATATGATGTCTAATTATAATTAGTTCAATGAGTCACTTACTGACCACAGGGGGAATGACAGAGTTGCCAGTCCCAAAAATGATTGTTAAGTCAGTATTACCTGTACTGCCTCATAATTTCACTGATCAAAGTCCTTTTAAAATAAATTTTAATCAGAAGAGCATAATTGGAGCTTATGGACGTCTCTGAAGAATTATAAGAAATTGTACTGAAGGAATTCAACATAAACATTAAAAGGCATGTTTTCTTCTATCATTCAGCTATAAGAAAATATTTGAAAAGAACACTGTACATAAGTATGGCAAATAAATAAAATATTCTGCATTTTCCTGGGGTGATTAATGTCAAAGAAGTAACCAGCCATTCTCACACAGAACCACTCCCACAACAAAATACATTTTACAGGCACACAAACCCACTTCTTCCCCTTTCCAACAGAAACAGCCAAAAAGAAGAAAAAAACAGAGTAAAGATAGAGCAAAAGGAAAAGGTGGCTGCAGCAGGAAGGGAATGAAGACGAAGGGGAAAGTGGATGGAGATGCTACACAAGGAAAAATTAGCTGGAGGAGAACAAAATAAATAATACAACCTCTGCTTAGGCATTACAGTTCACAAGTCAATTTAACTAGTCAAGCAGTCCTTTTCAGAGGATGGCTAATTTTCAGGCTTATCTTCAGAGGCAGTCAAGTTTTTTTCAGCAGTGATAACTGTAGACATCTCACTTTGACCCAACTGCTTGTTTTCAACAGTTTATTCTGTTTATGTCAGGAACACAAGACAAATTATAATTTGGAACTGATCATGGCCAGCAAAATGGTCTGTGAATAAATTAACACTGGCCTACAATTAGATCCAGAATCAGGAGTGGAATCTGTACAAGTGAGGCTTATACAGTAATAAGTTATCTTGATGTTCTAATTGTAATTAGAATCTATAATGAGATATACAATGGCTATGTAATACATATAGGATACATTATTACTTTGTGGCCAAGTCAGTCTGATTTTTGACCCTTGGCAATAATGTGGACAAGTCCCTGCAATTTTCTTGGGAACATTTTTAAGAAGTGGTTTGCCATTGCTTGGCAATCCAATTATTCTATCTCACAGTGAACAAAAATGTATTCCAAAATTATTTAATGATTTTTAAAAGATGCTTACCAAATACTATTGCTTTAGCAAAAGGAGGAAACAATTCTGTATGCCTGAATAAGTGCTTATGAATCTGCCAGAGTTCTTTGTGCAATTTCTTAAAGTCACTGTATCTCTTCCAAACGACTATCTGAAGCAAAACAAAATAAAACAAAACAGAAAACAAACACACCCATGAGGCAATTAATCCTTCTAATAAAGCATTTATAAAAATAAAAAAGCAGAAACCAATACAGTCACCAAAAATATTAGCTAACAGTGTGAATCTAGATTTTGCTGTGATATCATTTTTTTCTTCCCCCTCTTTTTCTACCCGAAGAACAGATTTACTAAGACATATCAGGTAAGAATTTTAATCCAGGAAATCACTTAGTACTCAGTTTTGCTCATAAACTAATGGAGAGAAATCTAATTGAATTTTTCCCTAATAATGTATTTAAATTCAGTGTAGTCATCTAAGATATATTTCTAATGTTCTGTTTCAGTCCATTTTAAATCTGTGAATAACTGCACAGAAATAGTAAAAAAAAAAAAAAAAAACTGTCCAGTTGTGTCTGACTTAAGGGGGCGATGCTCATCACTGTTTTCCTAGCCGAAGGAGCCAGCATTGTCCAAAGACACTTCTGTGATCATGTGGCTATCATAACTATACGTCGAGGCACATGGAATGCTGTTATCTTCCCACCGAAGTGGTACCTATTTATCTACTTGCATTTGCATGCTTTTGAACTGCTAGGTTGGCGGGAGCGGGAGCAAGAATGGGAACTCACCCATTATACAGTAAGTATGCATCCATATTTGCAAAAAGACATTGTGTAACTTCCTACCTGTTAGACGTTGGCCAGCTTTTGTTTATTTAGGCATTCACTGAAACATACCAAGGGTAGCTAAACATCTGCATGCAACTGTAAGTCTTCAGTGCTACACAACTGAGGACTATAGCTTCTTTGATGAATATTTTTTTTAAAAAAATATGATTAAAACATCCATTAAATTTCTACCAATTGTCCAAAAGTGGAAAGCAACAATGAAGGCTCAAATAATTATTAAATTCACCAAGGTAATCTAAATTAGGGTTGTAACTATTTACCTCCTAGACCATCTTTTTTTAAAAAAAATAATAGATAATCACAAAATAAGGTACTGGCTTTGTGTATCTGTTCTTACAAATAAAGATTCTTTTATGTATTCGCATATTTATTCTCAGTCTCTCTCTCTCTCCCTCTTTCTGTCTCTCTCTTTTGTAAAGCTACTTACATAACCCTATCCCTTTTCTGCAACCTATCTTTACATTTTTCCAATGGATTTATTTGTTGTAAAAATCCAGTGCCAACCTGGAAGTCTTAAATGTTTCTTAAGAGTTGCCTTTTCTTGTTAGGAGCACCAAGATCCCATATACTCCATATTATATGCATACAATTGCACAAACACAAGTTATTAAAAAGATAAAATTATTCAGATTTCATGAATTCACATGCATATTTAACCATTCCACTATTCCCTTTTGGAATAAGTAACACAGAATGCAGAAAAAAGTAGGAAATAGGAAAGCAAAGAAATTAAAGTTATGAAATAAGAAAAAGAAAGATATCATGGTTAAAATTAGTATACAACAACACCATTCTCTCATTATACTTCTGCATACCTTTCTAGCCTTGCAAATCATTCTTGTTCTACCACCACTTCACACACTACATTTTGTCCCTTAAATTTCTCATCCCTCTATTCTTGGACATCTCATCAGCTCCATTAAACCCTTACTTTCTCAGTCTTCCCCTTCTTCTTGCCTAAATTACTCTTCTTTTACACTTGTCTTGTAATTTAACCCCACTCAATTCTTTTTTTTCCCATTCAGATAATCCTATTTATCAACCATTCTCAGCTATTGTGATGATAAAAAATGTTACAACCAGTGCTTTTTTTCTAAAAAAAAAAAAAAAAGGTGCCGGAACTCACACACGTCATACAACCCGCCTTGCCTATCCTACAAGGTTCCATCCAAAAAAGGTGCCGGAACTCCGTTCTGGGCGTTCTATGAGAAAAAAAGCTCTGGTTACAACCAATCCTCCCATTTATGACTTTTGCATATCTATAAAGCAAAGGAAAGCTGAAATAAGATCACAAGCACAGTCACAGTTTCACTTAATAACTGCTTAGCTTAATGACTAAGTTGCCTCTTCCAATTATAGCCATTAAACAAGGACTACCTGTATGTGATCAAAACAACTCTGTATTTTTTTTATTCTGGTCACTCACTTGTGCATTCAATCCACATTCATTCAGCACCCATATTACTATTTACATGTTCTGTTTTTAAGTACCTGGTTCTTACTGCATTCAACCTACTTTTTGCCCTGATGTACTTAAGTCTCTCTTCCCTATAGCAGAGTGGACAGAAGTACACTCTTCAAACCTTTTCATTTCTTTTCACAAATATTTATTCTGAATAGCAGATCACAACTAGTCATTATCTTTCTACAAGCATTTTGCATATTTTAATGTTTCTCTATCTTAACATAGTGTCCTTATTGTCCACCAATTGGTATTGAACTGTTTTTAATATTTAATGTTTAAAAATTAAACATTATTCCAGATATCGGTGCTCAAGGATTTTATTTAGTACAGATTTAGAAGTGAGCAGCTCTAATCTGAATCTTTCAGATAAAAATACAGATCAGAAAGAATAAGAAACTCTCTTGCCAATTCTGCCTGTCTTCTAATTCTCTGATGTTGTTTCCAACTACAAGAAATGTTAAAATGCTAAAAAAGCATGATTGTATATCATGTATTTTACTACTGTATAAAACATTTTCCTAGCCTCAAAACTTGTTATACGTAGTTATATACAGTATAATGTAATGCTGGAAGAAAGGCCTGCCAAGCTCAACAAAAACATCTATGCCTATTATATATATATAATTTAATGCTTTTTGGTTAGGCTATATTTTTATAATAACACCGAAGTGCTGTTTACAGTTGAAAATGTGAAACTTTTTTTAAAAAAAGTTAAACTAAATAAGCAGGCAGAAGACTTCATAAGTTTCAGTTTTGGCCTTAACACAGAGTCTACAAGTTATCTGTTTGCCAGTATCAGGTGATATTAACCAACTGTCATATTTGCCAAGCTAAATGAAATGCCTCCACTGAATAACAAGCCAATAAGTTGTTTTAAGTGTTGTTGAATATATATTTTTAAAAACAATATCAAATTTCAACATGAAAATATGAGCCAACTAGATCTAAAAAGGCAAATCATTTTAAATATCTAGATGAAGTAGCATTATATAATACAGATAAATTATACTAATTATCTTACATTGAGTTACATTAATTTGAGAGGTTAAAGGTTATGGCATTGATATATTTTTGACATTATTTTATATATTATATTTTTGGAAGGACTGATTCCATAAAAGCACTTTAAATAAATAAGTAAGTAAATAAGCAAGCAAGAAAGCAGAAAGATAGTTGGGGAATATATTGTAGGGTCCCTGTAACTTTTATAGAGGTCCATGGTCAATTTCTCCTCTCCAGCTCTCATCTGGCTGGGGTGAGTATATGACTTTCCTTATACACCATCCCATTCTCTCATTAGGAGGTGGACTATAAGCCTCCTCAAAATTCCTCCCTCCTTCCACCTAACCACCCTCTGCTCAGATCCCCCTTCCATTTCCTACCCAATCACAGATCCATACAATTTTTCCATATACTCCAAGCAATCTTTCCTGCTTCTCTTTTTCCACTCCAATTCCAATCTGTAACATTCTTTCCACCTTCATCTTCCCTACTCTCATCTCCAATATAGTCTTTAGTCTAATTTTCTCCCAAGATTCCTCCAACTCTAATCTGCAGCACAGTCCTTCAGTTGGATTTTCTTCCAGTTCCTTCTCTTTCTATACACAGTGTATGGAGTTTTAATTTTTCCCTTCTAAGCTCTGATTCTGAGGAGGATTCTGACCATCAGGGCTGAATTTATCACTGGGATTGGTAAAGAAGATGTTCTTTAAACTCTTTGAATGATGGGATGGTTGCTAATGAAATTCACTAAGACTGCAGTGGAGGAAAAAATGTGCCCTCTACTGCATCCTGTCTTAACAGACTGCCCTTCTCTGAGATTAGAAGCTAAGCAGGTTTGATAAGGAATACCAAGGCTGTAGTCTAAAATGAGAAGTTGAAAAGTCATCCTAAAAGAAGCAATACATGCTATGTCCATGCTACTACCAAATAAACTACATATACAATATATGTGTATAAAAGAGACTTTATTTTTTCAGTCTCCACACTACATACACAATTAACGGTCTCCTTACCCTTAATATTATTTAAAAACAAAATAAGATTGCCTTATTTATAATTAACATGATAAGGGATAAAGCTCAGCTATCATCATATTCCATCCAAGTTTATTGACTGTCTTTTTTTATATGGACTCCAAATTCTTCCTTTGCTTGATTTCTAATTCCTTGTCTGCTAATCAACTCATCTTCTTAAATGGAACTTAATATATAGTCATGATTCTTTGTGTCTGACAAAGCCAACTGAATAGGAAGGGACCTTGGAAGTTTTAGTCCAACCACCTGCTCAGGCAGGAGACCTATAACATTCCATGGAAATGGCTACCCAATGTCTTCTTAAAAACCTCTAGTGATGGAACTATCACAATTTCTGGATGCAAGCCATTTCACTGATTAACTGTTCTCACTGTCAGGAAATGTCTCCTTAGTTCTAGGTTAGATCTCTCCTTGATAGGTTTCCATCTGTTACTTCTTGTCTTACCCTCACATGCTTTGAAGAACAGGTTGACTCCCTCTTTTCTGTGACATCTGCTGAAGAATGTGTCCAGACAATTCAGGAAACCTGTCTGCTGGGCACATTATTCACATAACAGGATGAAAGTCTCTCTTCCACCCAGATAAAACTGCAGAAGGAATATCTGTCATTTTGTTCATGAGCCAAAGCCTAGAAGAACTTTCTGAACTTTCCCAGTATTTTACAAAATCAATCTCTCTGTCAAAACACTATCTCTATAGTGTGCTGGTCTTTGACCATAAAAAGATTTAATTTGACCAGTGATCAGAATGATCATCAGAGATGAGAGAACTATATACCTGGTCAACCTGTTGGGCTTTCAGGGAGAATCTGAAATATGATTAACATTCTAGTTCTCCATTCTCTCATTCCCCTCCCCCACCACCACTACTGAAAGCTCTCAGGAATACATATCACCAATTTCACCACATTTAGCTATGGAACCAAAGAAAATGCTCTGGGCTGCAGAACTCTGTTCTTTTTATGAATGTTTTCAGAGTTATTATCATAATTGCCTTGAGCATTCTGCTTTGTTTGCTATCAACCCCTTCTTACTTTATTCTTAGGAACACATACCGGTTCAGCAATAAGCACATTGTGTTAGTTACTGAATGCATATTTGCATTAAAAGGGGCCAAAATCAATGCCTTCTGGTCAGTTAAAAAGATCAGGAAACAGAGGATGAGAATAACCTCTACCTGAGGGTCTAATGCCAGAGAAGACAAATACTGGACTGAATGATCTCAGAGTATGGTCTAGAACAGGTGTCCTCAACCGTGGCAACTTTAAGACTTGTGGACTTCAACTCCCAGAATTCCTCAGCCAGCTGAGAGTTGAAGTCCACAAGTCTTAAAGTTGCCAAGGTTAAGGATCCCTGGTCTAGAATAAGGAACTTCCTTAAATTTCCTTCATTCTTTATCAAATCTGTTTGGCATTCCTTTCCTCTCATCTTCTAATGGCTGAATCACATTTAAAATCTGTGTGATTCCTGACACTCTGCAGTCTCTCAAATCATATTTCTGTATTTATTTAAAAATGTATATCTCAACTTGACAGTGCATAGTTATCACTTGCAGGCAACTACTGAGACTTTCTAATGGGGAGAGGGATGGTGACATTATCATGCAGATGCTGAGACTTATATATCTCCTGATAAGAGTCAATGAAAGGACAAACTAACAAAAATGTAAACAAAAGAGCCTTCATTACCTCTTGGACATCTTCTGGAGTTTTCCGTGAAACAATCTGAAAAACAAAAGCAAGGCCTTTTTAGTGCTCAAGGCTTTAAAAAGGATAAAAAATAACAAATGAAATTAGACTGTTAACACAGACTGAACTGGGAAACCAGCTTTATTGTGAAATCCTTGGTGCTCTGAGAGTTTAGTTGTGTGTTTGCAGATATTTCATTAACCAATTAGATAACATCATCACCGTGAGAGAGTGTGGGTGTTATATGCACTCCCAGATCCGATTTATGGTCACTCACTCACACATTGACAGCCCTGGTCAATAACCAGGAAACAATTAAACAATTACTTCAGATCACTTTCAACCAAACACTGAGGCATGACAGCCTCTTTAGAATCCACAAGTGATCCAGTGAATTTAAAACAACAGCAAAACTTTACTGGTTACAATGTACATTTGCTCTTTCTCAGACAAACATGCACATATACAAATACACACTCATATACACTTACCCACATTGTTTTCAACTAGGGAAAACATCAAGTCTGGATCCAAAGACTGGGCAAACTTTTTCCCCCTTTGTTTTCTTCATGACTTAATTCCTTTTTAAATACCTCCCAAAGGGATCTTTTAGACAAGATTCCTGGCTTTCGTCCACCTGCTTTGGTTTCTGCTTCATCTTTCTCCTAGTCCAGGGGTAGGCAACCTTGGCTCTTTTATGACTCGTGGACTTCAACTCCCAGAATTCCTGAGCCAGCCATGCTGGCTCAGGAATTCTGGGAGTTGAAGTCCACGAGTCATAAAAGAGCCAAGGTTGCCTACCCCTGGACTAGTCTTACAGGAGTTTGTTCTCTGTTTAAATACAGTAGCTTGTCCTACCAGTGTTTGGGAGCGGATTATGTAGTTTCCTCCTTGATAGTTCCTTGATTAGGGCATTGATTTCTGCTTGATTGTTTGCCTGGTATTAAATCTCTGCTTATCAGGATGTTGGCTGGTAGACAGGATGTGTTCTGGTTGCTTTTTTATTGTCCCTTTTTAATTATGTGTAAATATGATTTCTTTCTATGTAACTATTGTTGGCTGATTTGTCTGAGTGTCAAGCTTCCAGGAATTTCATAGTATTTTTGGATTTAGTTAATTAACTCTGGGCATCTAGGTCATATATTAGCAAAAGCAGGGCCACAGACAAGGGAGGAGTGTCAGATGGCTCCTCATATACTAATGCCATATACTGTATTGGTATAAAAACTACACATAGTTTATATATAAATCTCTATATTTGATTGGGAGCTGCCCAGAGTTAGTTATAAGATAGGTAGCTATATAAATGTTTTAAATAAATAAATGAACTTGCCATTCATTCTTTCTCTTTTTCTGTCTACATTGAAAATAGTGGAGTTTAAATTTAATGTATGACTTCTAAATATACACAGAATGATGATTTTTCAAGGACAACTTCTGTTGATGGAAGCTATTTTAAAAGAAATCATACTAATAATACCTGGCTGCTGAATGAAGGCAACCAAAGAATTGCAAGTATTAAAGAAGATGAACTACTCTACTCCTATTAGTCCAAAAAGAGGATATATTTTTCACCAGACAGTTTGTGAATAGCAGAAGGAGCAATATGTCAGGTTGAGTTTCTATCAAACACAAATAAGGATTATCTTCTGACCTTGAATGAGTTAGATCTCCATGGCCAGACAGAGCGCACTGATGGTCTGTCTGAATTTCTATTCAAAAACTAGGCAAACTTTTACAGAACAGGCAACATTGACCATTTTTTAAAAGATAGAAAAAGAGGGATTCAGGCACTCTGGTGTTGATATCCAGGAAAAATTCTATAGCAGACGATAAAATCAATATATAAACATCTTAAAAACAAACAGGTGATGCAAGTTTTTTAGCTTAGTGGTAGTACATGTAAAAACAGTCTTTGAATTGCAATAGATCAGAATTCGAATGCCAGGAGTTGGTTGCCAATAAAGCAAATGTATTGATAATATTGAGCTTCAAATAAGTGGATGGTGTCAACCAGCAACTCCATGCAGATGTTTAGTAGGACAGAAAAGACAGTCAAGTTCCATGGCACCCCACAGAGAGGTGTCTCAGGGAATGACCTCTCTCTCCCAACCAGAACCACCATAAAAAGATGCCCCTAATTCCCAATCCCTGGAGCCGGTGCATCACATCTATCCAAGCTACACCACAGATCATCTATACAGGTAACCAAGGCTATCTCCAAGCTAAATCCCAGCCTGATATTCCATTGAAACAAGTTTAGATAATCCATTTCCTCAAGGGTTTCTGCAGCTGCAAACCAATCCCCTTCTAAATAACCTTCCCCCAAAGGAAACGTTGATGACAAGGATAATAGTTATCTAAAGCCACTGGTCCAAGGACAGTTTCTTGAAGATGAGACATGCCACTGCCTGTTTTAAGGCAGGAGGCATCACACCCTCCTTCAAAGAATTGGACACCACAGCAAGGACCCAACCATATGTCACATTCATGATCTAGAATTATCTAGATCCAGCATACAGGTGGTTGAGCTCTGAGGACCTGTCCACTTTCTCAGGAATCACCAGTTCAAACTCATCCCAAATCATACACAAAACCAAGTCATCAACACCTTGGCCAGGTCTGTCCAGTCAGAGTCCAAGTTTTAAAAAAGAGATCCAGTTAGTTTTATTTTTACTGAGTAAATTGAAAGGAAGCATTACTGACAACTACGTTATGAAGAACATAAGAAGCTACATGTTCTAAAGAGATGATCTATGAAGATAAATCCTACTTCATTATCCTTTTAAAATCAATAGGCATTTGGACAGAGATGATCAACACATGGATTTTCAAAAGATTTCTGACAAAATACCTTTCAAAATAAACATAATATTCATGAAGCACTAGGTTAAAAAGAGAAAGCAAAGAATAAAAATGGGCAGTTCTTGCAATGGATGTATCTAAATGGTGAGGACACAGATTTTTGTACTGAAACTATTATATTTCAGAGTATTCATTAAAAATTGAAAAAAGAGGCGGGGTGACCAATGAGCTAGCAGTTTTTTTAACAACACCAACTGGTTTTACTTAGTTAAATCAATTTTAAAAGAGTCTATAAACTTGCAGAATGAGCTTTAAAACGGTAAATATTGCCTGAAATAGCAGGGAGAAAGAGTGTCATGTAGTTTTTCTGTCATTGAGGCTTCAAAACTAAAATGTAATCCCATTAACCCTGAGATTAAAAGTATTAATTGATTTAATCCCTTCATCAAACCCTTTATGATTTGGATACTTTTTTCACTTCTACTACTTTATACCCCCTCACCCAACTCTCATCTCTGAGATAATGTGATTTTGTGGAATATGGGGAAGCTGTAAAACAGCATACCCATTTTAAAAACACTTAAACAAGACAGGGAATAGTTTTTTTACTACTAATCTATTGACTGTCAAGTCTTGTTTTCCCCAGGATTAAACGTATATTTAAAAACTTGTCACTGTGACAGATGGAAATCACCCTAGGACTAGGACTCTGAGCTTCCCTCAGACCCATTCTTCCACCCATAACCTTCTATATCTCTTTCTTCTCATTTCTCATTCTCTCCAGAATATATACTCGCAGAAGGCACCCCTCATTAACATTCTTGGCATGGCAGTTCTCATATTTAATCATCACAATGTGATGCATAGAAGGGAAAATCCTGGCTTCACACAGCCACTTAAGAGATCTCAGCTAGTAGTGATTGAAACCAGAAATACTGTAGTCTTAAGCTTGTGTGGATTAGGAACTTAGGTGGCTACACTGAAAAAGATAAAATTTCATGTTGGAGATTACTAGGGAAGAAATCAAAAATAAAATTGGAATTATCCTGATGTTCTTCTATAATCTAATGGGATAATCACACTTGCATTTCTTGTACAGGTAACTACACTTACATATATATATATATATATATATATATATACTTATTTATGTATATTATTTATTATAATAAAATTTAACTTGTATATCTACTTGTTATTGATTTTTTTTATTTATATCATTAGAATGACTCTACCAATAATGATTCCCATTTACTGCTGAACATGACAACTAGCAGGGTGTACACATCTGATGGAAACTCAATTTCCTTCTGGGTAAAAGTATTAAAATCAGTTATTAAGTGTTCATATACATGCTAAATTAATGATTATAAATTCACAAGGTTGAGCATCAAATGCACTATTTACAGTAGCTCTGCTTTGAAGAGTGAGAAGTATGTGTGTAGATAATATTGTTACATCTTTCCTGTAAGACCTCTTTTCCCTAAGGCATTGCAAGCTTGAAGTGTTAATCACATAGGAACCAAGTAATGCCAAGAGAGCATGATGCAATGTGCATTAGATTCTGCAAGTCGAAAAAAAGAATTCAATCCTTTTTTCTGTTTTCTTTGTACTTTGTAACTGGTAAAGGTATGTGTACATTCTATATGCCTTCTACCATACTGTATATTTATAAGGATTTAACTTTCAACTGCGAAATAGTTCCACTTCACTGTTTTATGACACATGACTTGCACTATCTCTATATAAATATATACCTAACCTGTTTTCTTGTTTTCTCCCCTTTTATGCCTTCAAATTATTTTGTAACATCCAAAGAACTCATGAGAAAGATTACACCAAGTTAAGCCAACTTTGCAATTCTTGGCGATAAAAGTATTGCAATTTGTTCTTCTCCATACTGAAATTACCCAATTTTGGTTAAGAATGGAGAACATTTTCAACCTCAAAGGCATATATTATCGGTTGTTTAGACATACCCAGGTTCCACACCACATCTTTTCAACTATGTAACCCTGGACACATTCACGGGGAGGGAGTAGAAATTTTCACTGCTTTCTCTTTCCTCCCAGTTATTTTAGTGCAGATTTCTAGCTTGCCACTTAGCAGCAGTCTTCTATGAGGCATCTTTCCCCCATGTAACAAACAAGATCAGAGCAATATAGTTAGATTTTCAATTAGCATTACTAGAGCAAGAATGCAAACAAGGGCAAATCAGGTTCCACAGAACCAGAGGTTCCATGAGCATTTGATGGGATTCCACAAAAAACTAAGCCCAAAAATATTAAATAACTCTAATACTGTATATAAATTTGTGTAAACAAAGTACATTATGCGCCTGTTTCATTTTATTTTCAGATTTCTATCCCTGAAAAGCTTTGCCTCTTGATTAAGATTTTTTTTTAACCAATAGATTTCACAAGTAGAAAAAAATCGAAAAACCTGCTTGAGAAAATCTGGACTTCATTTCTCATTGTCCTCAGCCAGCATGGTTAATACCAAAAAGTAGTGAGAGCTGCAGGCCAGTACATTTGGAGAAGACTCTTTTAAAGAATATATGTGAAGCTTTCTGGACATTCTACAATGCTATATCAATGCTATTATTAGTACCACTAACATCTGCAAAGGAGTATTCTATAGAACAAATTCAGGGCAGTTCAGAAGATATATGGCATGAGTTAAAATCACAGAGAAGGATGCTTATATCTTTCTTCCAACAAAGCAAAAAGTATTTGTTTTCTCCCCAAAGGTCTCAGTAAATAAAAACAATTCAAGATAGTTTTCTATTTCTGGTACCATGATCTTTTATTTACCTGAAGAAATCTCAAATTAATAAAAAGTATTGAGAGTACTCTCCCACTCATCATCAACAGAAACTAACCTGGTACAGTGTTATTTGGCTACTTCTCGGTTGCTCTGTCATTACTATTGAATGTCTGCACTTTTTTAAAGAAAAGATGGAGAAATTAAGCAGCTGTATGACATAGAAGTACATTAAGGATCTTTAATTACAGACCTTTCCTCCAGCAATAAGGTTATTCTGAGGGTCCAAAATATTTAAAAGATGCAGTATTTAGGTAATATCTCTTAATTATGGACAGGGCTTGCAAATTCAAAGAGGACCTACTCTCTAAGATAAGATCCCCTGTAATGTTCAATGTGTTTCTACCAGTGTTCAAAATATCTGTGTAGTGATTAACATAGGAGTTTGGGTTGTTTTTTAAATCCAGACTGGGAATGAGTTTCCCAAAAAATATCTGCTATTTAAAGTATAAATGGGACTGGTTTGATTTGTGCACAGAACAAAATGTTCCTTTCTTAATATAATGCCTGCACTGAACTCAAGGGAACATATGCTTTGCAATTTAATCGCCTTTTGTCTTTCAAGGTAGACACCCAGAACAATCCATAACCTTCTGCTGCCCTTTGCAAACACAAATCAAGCATACACTGGCTGTTGCTCTGGTTCTTTCATCTTATTTGGACATATGATGACAGCTGCTCCATCCAATCTAGTCTTATACAGTGCAAATTTTGATTGCTCTTCTCCCAACACATTTTTTACCTGTCATTCACAATTCTGACAATCCTTCGTGGCTTTACTCAAAAGTAAGACCTCTTATATTCAGTGTGGTTTACCTAAGACAAGCAATATCACTTCTGCACATATTCTTTCCTCTCCTTTCTCCACCCCCACAAAGGAGGGAAGGGTGGATAGATGTGGGCCATGAATGATGCTTCTTCCATTTTTTATCATAGGGAGATAGGAGATCAAGGGGCATTGCAGAATCTCATAATCGAGGAAGTTTTAAGAATACAAACAATAAATACATTTTATGTGATGGGAAATTTTTATAGAAAGAGATGGAGATTCAGAGCTATTTCCCCGTTCGCGCTGTAAAGACTTGGATGATGGATTCTAAAAAATCTGCTGAGGGAAAGAAGTGAAACATCTTAGCTCAGTAATAAAGCACATGCTCTGACTGCAAAGAGCCCCAGGTCCAAACCCCGCTGCTCCAGCTTTCAAAGACTACGGATAATAGAACCAGGGAAAGATGCCAGAAGAGGGACCACCTCGATACACGCGTAGATGTCTAGGGCGAAAGAAACAGCCTCGCGTTTCCTGGATGTGCCGCGCGGGGCTCACGGGCGCATAGTCCAGACAGCTGGGGTTGCCCCCGCCCTGCTACTCAAGATCTAACCTGCAGCCTCACGGAAACCCAGAACAAGCTTCGGGAGTGCTGGGGGGAAATCAGCCCCGACGATCGACCACTGAAAACCATCGGGGAGCCGAGAGCCCCTCTCTCGCTTTCCTGTCCTCTCCAAAGGCAACTCACCCTCGCGGTGACCTTATACACCGTGTATCCCCGAGGATGGCGCTTGGGCTCGGTGACCGTGTAGAATCGGGCCACCTCCCCGCCTCGAATCCGCGGGGAGATCATCCTTGCCGCCGCGGCTGCTGGTGCAGTGGCCCGCCGGAGCTGCCGAGGCTGCCGCTTCCCCGGCGCCGGGTGGGCGCCGCCTCCCAGAGCTGTCACTCAACCGATTCACTCCCGGGTCAGGCCCGGACTCGAGGCAGGAGCAGCTGCGGAAGTACTGTGGCGGTACCGTTTCCTTCGTAGTAATTCAGCCAGCCGCGAAGGTTGGTACATTTTCCCGCTAGCAGGTCGATCCATCTCCCCACCCGCCCTTAAGGGCTGGAGACGAGAAAAGGGACCGGAAGGACCCTCGCTACGATGTTAAAAACGAGCAATAAATGTTGGAGCATAAACAACTCTGGAGCTTTTTTTGGTATCGAAAACAATGGAAAACCGTTCGATTTTGTCTGGTAGGGAATTCAAGAGTTGAATTCAGTGGGGTTTAAACTCATTAAGATTTGTTTTCATCCTAGTCCTTGTTGTGTCTATGTGTGTGTGAGAGACAGAGAGGTTTTTTCTTAACTCCACCTAGCAATTTCCAGACAGATATGCAGATTGAACCAAAAAATATTATTGCAGTTTAATTGATTATGCGAAATTGGGTACTTGTTTCAGTGGCATGTGTAAGGAAGTTGCACTTTTATACGAAACACTTGAAATAAGGTAGTATAAAAATAAGAAATGAGCACTGATTAGGGAACTTTGGTGAACACTGGACTATTGTAGAAATAATGGCAGAATTGCCAGAATGTCAGTTTAACTAACTACATTCACCAAAGTGCAGTGAGATGCAAAATAAGCTAAAAAATTTCCCCAGGAACCATGTTCCACTACCAATTCAGCCAACCAAATTCCTGGCATTACTAGGGGATCCTGATTTTTAAAAAATTCAACTCTCCAAAGTAACCTAGTTTTGAGTTTTGAAAGGTTTATGTTCAACACAACTGATAAATTTGGATAATGGGGAAGTGGACTTTCCAAACCATGTTGAGGAGTATACAGAAATATAACCAGGACAGGCTTTTTTGGCAGCTGCAGCACATTGCTGGCTCATATTTAAGTGATTGTCCACTAGGACTCTGAGATCCCTCTCAGTTACTACCATGTTTCTCCGAAAGTAAGCCCTAGCTTGATTTTTGGGGATGGACCTAATATAAGCCCTACCCCCAAAATAAGCCCTAGTTTTGGAGTGAGGCACACACCCAAAAATCAAGCTAGGGCAGGGGTGGGGGTATGGAGCTGCCCCATGAGCCCCGCACCCACTTACCTTGCAGCCAGGCCTCTTGTCGCTGGCCCACTTCTGTTTTCTGCAGCCAGGCCTGCATTTCTCAGTCACAGGCCTTTCCAGAAGGCCACTGTAGCCAAGAAAGGCTACAGTGGCCTTTCCAGAAGGCCACTGAGGCCAAGAATAGCGGCTGCAGAGGGCTTCTGGAAAGGCCTGGTTGCGAAATTGCAGGCCAGAATGCAGCTGCAGAATGAAGCTGCTCCTTCAGCTGCAAAAGTGGACCGGCTGGGCAGGGCTGTCGGTGCTGGAAGTGAGTATAAAAGACATCCCCTGAAAATAAGACCTGGTGCCTCTTTTGGAGGCAAAGAAAAAAATAAGACCCGGTCTTGTTTCCAGGGAAACATGGTATTGAGCAAGGTACCATCTATACTGTACTTGTGCATTTGGTTTTTCTTGCCTAAATGTAGAATCTTACATTTTTCATCATTGAATTTCATTTTGTTAGATAGCACCCAATATAAGAACTTTATTTTCATACACAAATACTTAATTAACCGTGATTTGGAAAATATGTTTCAGTATAAAGGAATGTGGACACAATCTTATCTGCAACACTTTATTGCAGCTGAGTGTTTTCATAAGATGCCATGCCTACTTTATCATATCTCCATATTTTTCTATTANATTAAATTCAAAGCACTGTAATAATTTGTGATGTTTTCTGTATGTTTGGGTAAGATATAACTTCATGATTAGAAAATGAAGACTTTAAACCTTCTGACTCTTATTTACTCTCAACTCTGTTATGTTATACCATCTCACTATATATCGTGGGTGTGCATTTGTGCATACATACAAACATATACATTATATGTAGTCTTCAAACATTTCCTTTATTTTTTGGACCAGGGCAGAGAGGAGAGGAAAATACTGATTCAAAACACGGGGGAGTAACCACTCCACCAGGTAGAATATTTAAAGGGCAAATGTCTGCAGAGTAAGCCTTCACGCCTGGAAAAGTATACACAAAGCCCCATCCTCACCTCTGCAGATCCCCACCTCTGCAAAAATCAGTGTTAAGTACTACCGTGTTTCCCCAAAAGTAAGACCCAGTCTTACTTTCTTTTGGGCTCTGAAGTAGGCACTAGGATTTACTTTCGAGGAGGGTTTACTTTTTGCCGGTACTAGTAGGCCACGAGCACGGGGGTGGGGCGGGGCCTGTGCATGGGGTGGAGAAGCAACGCGCCGGAGAGCATGGTGGTGGACCAGGTACAGTACCGGTGCGGGTGGGACATGTGCCCTTCCTGTATCAGGCTAGCCCCGGGGTGGCCATGCTGGGCAGCGGCCAGGCTAACCAAAGTGGCAGGTGGAGCGCCAGAGGCTCAGGGAGGGAGGGTGGTGAAGTGGACGAGTGGGTGAGGCGCGTGCCCTTCCCATGCCAGGCCAGCCCCTGAAGCCCAGGGCAGCTGTGCTGGACAGCAACGGGAAGGGTGCCAAGGAGACCACCTGCCTAGCCAGGCTCACCTGAGAGGTGAGTGGGGAGGCGGCAGCCCAGGACCAAAGCAGCAGGTGGAGCGCCAGAGGCTCAGGGAGGGAGGGTGGTGAAGCGGGCAGGCATCCTGCCATCCACCCATGCCGGCTGCCCCTTCCCCGGGAAGCTGGAGAGCTTGCTCTCACTTCCCCAGGAATTGCATTTCTTTGCTTATCTGACTCAGCCCCGTGCCATTTCTCCTTCACAATCCGCCGCCGCTGCGTGCAGGAAAACAAAAGTTTGTGAGGGGGGAAAAAAGGTCAATCAATTCCAACTTCTTGCGAAAAAAAAAAAAGATCTCGCGAAGTTGGAATTGATCTTTTCCCCCCATACACACAAACTTCTTTTGTTTACCTGAACGTGACGGCGGCAGATCATGAAGGAGAAATGGCGTGGGGCTGGGAGTCAGGTAAGCAAAGAAATGCAATTCCTGGGGGAAGCGAGGGCAAGCTCTCCAGCTCCACGGGGAAGGGGCAGCCAGCATGGATGCTGACGGCAAGACGCCCGCCCGCTTCACCACCCTCCCTCCCCAAGCCTCCGGTGCTCCACCTGCCACTTTGGTCCTGGGCTGCCGCCTCGCCACTCACCTCTTAGGTGAGCCTGGCCAGGAGGCGGCCTCTCCGGATCCCCGGGGCATAGGCCCCCTGCTCCAGCCAGAGGTCTGTCGGCCTGGCTGCCCCCACCTCAGCGCCCTTCCCGCCACCGCCCAGCACAGTATATAGCATATGTAGTGGGAGAAATGGTGCCTTTAGTCTCACATTCCATTTTCAAGGTATATTTTGGGAGCAGATTAAAATCTTTATACTACTGATATTAATAATAATAGCAGCAAAAAACAATAATAAAACTTAAGTCACAAAATTAATATAAAATTTGTAAGGTCCTAGATCCTGGCTCAGTGTTTTGCTTTGTTATCAATTGATCTTCACAATGAAGATCAATAATCAAGGTGTTTCATGTGTGGATTTTCTATAACATGCTGCAGAATCATACACAACGTGCATATAAGTCATTATAAAATTAATACAATTAAGATAGCCTCTGTAATTTACTGGCAGCTGGATCTCTGAAAATTGTTACATTATGATGGCAAAATAAATATAGAAGTGTAGGATTGTAAAAGCTAACAAATTTGTTACCACATTAGTTTCTGAGTCTTGTTTATTATACATCTAGGGCCAAATATAAATCAAAATCTTTCTTCATTAATGTGTTGTCATGCTACAATCTGCACAATTGAAATCTATAAATTTGGGCAGGCTTTACTGTACAACTTATAAACAGATTTTTTTTAAAAAAAAATTAACTACTGCAGATATATAATTTTGGTAAGAAAATGGGCATGATTTTTCATTTGAGAATGTTGTCACAATGTGGTTGTATTGCTGCCAAATTTAATACAGAATATACATCTGATTTTCTCTGAAGGCTGCTTGTGCAGAACACTTGGAATTTGTCTACTACATTCAACTGCACGACTTGAGATTCTCCTCATTTTAGATTGTGAGATCACCACAATGCTTCTAAGTTCTAGGTATAGAACCAGTATTTCCATGACTTCACTACACTACTGCATAGATTTTCATGAACATTCTTACTGTATTTGGTTTTAAAAGGATAGGATCCATTTTGATTGTTCAGTGACTTCTGCTTCATTCAATTAAAACTAGATGAGGAATGGCATCATGACAATAAGGTTTGTAATATATGAATTTGTTAGATATTTAACACTCATTTAACTGCCATGTACCAAAGGACCAATTCTCTTTACTGAGAAGTGAACATTAAAATAGTTCTGTTTTTACTGTGTCACAGCCAGCTCTGCACATATAAGAGAATAGCTTGAATAAGGTTATAAAACGTAATGGAAATCCCAAGTTAGTGTTGATATTTAAGCTATGTATCTATATACACACATACATATATAATTTTGTAAAGTTTTAAAAGGGAAGTTAAACATTCAAATCAATATAAAATAAAGAAAAATCAGAAAGAAAGCTAAAAGATTAAGAAAAATAGAAAAGAAAAAAATACAAAGAAACACAAAAACTCTTTTTATAATCTATCAAATCATCAAAACATAATCTAGTCAACAGTAAATGACTAAGATGGGGGTGGGGAATAGCCAACCCTTTAGAAATAAGATCCAGAAAGATCTTGACAGACTTGAACACTGGCCTTATCCAGCAAAATGCAGCTTTCTTTGTGTGTGCCTTCTCAGTCAAGATCAGTCCAGGCTTGCAGCTTTCTCTCTTTAATAAATTAATCCCAGAGAGAGAGAGACAAACAAGAAATATTATAAGCACAATGCAATGTTCTTTATGTAAACTATTGTTTAGTCATATTAATCCAAATGTATTTGATAAAACACTTTTCAGGATTGCACTGCATCTTTGATTAGAAAGCTGAATTTACGAACTTCAGTCACTGTATTTCTGCCAAATTCACCTCATGGGAATCACTACGAATGTTGAAATCTACCAATGTACTCCCTTAAACAAGGCACAGTATGAAAATGACAGTTGCAATTCAAATATAAATAGATGTATACTGAAAAACATTATTTTAAAAATGCCTTCATCACTCTTCATCCAAGTTTTGAAAGCAGTCTATACATTTGGCAATTGACAAAATGGATAAATCCCTGTCCATAATTAAATAGCAAAAAGCAGTCTAAACCAGTGTTTCTCAACCTTGACAATTTTAAGGCATGTGGACTTCAACTCCCAGAATTCCACAGCCAGCAATGCTGGCTGTGGGATTCTGGGAGTTGAAGTCCACATGCCTTAAAATTGTCAAGGTTGAGAAACACTGGTCTAAACGAAGCGTCCTCACTAAGTCCATCCTCCACATACAGAGCAGGGCCGGCCCCGGCTACTCAGAGGAAGCTGCTGTGTTCAGTGCAGATTTTGACTCAGGTACTGAAGAAACATGCTGCCCAGCTGGGGCAGATTTTCTTCGCCTTCTCCCGGGTGCATCTTGGCATAACTGAGGAACTGCCTTCGCAGGCGGCTCAGTTCAGCCAGGCTGACCGGCCTGTTCAGCAGCAAGCCCAGAGGCTCTCGGCCGCCTCCTGCTAGCCCATCCACCGCCACAGGAATGAACTGTCCGGCCTGGGCGCCGTCCCTCTGAGCAGCCATGACGGCGGCCAGCACCTCTTGAGTCAGGCGGTCGAGCTGGTGAAGGAAGCCGGCGGCTTGGAGCGGCTGTGAGCGCGTGGACTGGTTGGGAGGAGGCGGGCGCCGCTCCAAGAGGGCAGCGCGGATCTCGGGCAGCGGCAGGGGCTCGGCGGGGTCCTCGGGCGCCAGAAAGAGAGGCCAGTCCCAGCGGTTCTGCGAGTCCGGCGGCTCCAAAGGAGGGCGGTCGGGACGCGCGTCACCTCCCGGGCAGAGCACCAGGCAGTGCGGGGTCCCCGCGTGCTTGCTGAGGCAGTAGAGCTCGTAGCGGAAGCTCTTCAGCTCGCTGCCCGCGTCGACGATTACCACGTCCCGCTGGTTCAGCAGCCGTTCAGCCGCCGCCCGCAGGGCAGCCCGGCCTCCGGCCACGTCCGCTTCGGACACAACGAAGGCGCGCCGTTCGCCTTCAGAGACCAAAGCGGCGCGCAGCTCTTCGGCGCGCCGGCTCTTGCCGCTGCCCGGCAGCCCGCACAGCAACACCAGCGGCATCGCGCCTTCGCTCACTCTCCCCCGGAAACCTCCCGGTGCATCATTCCTGCTTCCGCCCAACGCTGAGATGGCGGCGGCGACGTTTCCGTTAACCAAGAGAGTGTTCGAGCGCGCTTTCCGCTTCCGGTTTCCCCCCCTTCCAATCACTTCGATATTTTGGATTTCGGAAATACGAAAGAGATAAAATAATGAAGAGCAGTTTCCAGTCCGAACTGCCGGGCTCCACAGCAAACCCTTTGATGAATCAATCCGCCCGCCACGAAATAATCATCTAAAAAGGAACTCAGAGTTAAAAACTAGCCACCTCTTTGATCTTCAGCACAGCTGAATTTCCTAAAGGGAGAAAATTAGGAGGGGGTTTAAAAAAAACAAGAGTTTCTCAGCAGCTTGTTTTTCGTGAGTCTATAGAAACGCGATCGAAAGTAACGCCCGTGGGGAAAAAAATAAAACTACAAGTCCCATGCGCCGAAGCGAAAGCGGGGGGGGGAAGAGGGTCGGAGAAACAGATGGGCTTTGTTCTGTGGGAGGAGTCGCCGGTTTGGAGCACGCGCGGGGCTGAGTCCTGATCGCGCGCGGTAAATGAAAGAGGCGGCGGCGGCGGCGGCGGCGGCGGCCTGAGATGACCCCTCGGGCGAGTGACGGTGGAGAGCAGAGTGACCGGGAGAGCGGAAGTAGCCCACTCGGAGGTAACGATATGGGCCCTCGTGGCCTAGGTCAGACTCTCCAAATCCTTAGTGCCGTCGGATATGTTGGACTACAACTCACATCGCTCCCTTAATATGGTCACTGTAGTCGAGCATCACCGGAGAACGCTGGCCAGAGGGATAAGAGCTGCCCCTTCTGATCCGCAGTGTTTCTCAACCTTGACCATTTTAAGGCAGGTGGACTTCAACTCCCAGAATTCCACAGCCAGCATTGCTGGCTGTGGAATTCTGGGAGTTGAAGTCCACCTGCCTTAAAATGGTCAAGGTTGAGAAACACTGTGCTAGGGATTGGATGTGGAGGATTGTGAAACAAGGAGTCCTTGCTGCTCTCTAAGCTTGCTTGTTTTCCTGCAGACGTTTCATTACCCAAACTACGGTAGGTAACATCATCAGTGCTAGTAATATTGCCTAGTTTGGGTAATGAAACGTCTGCAAGAAAACAAGCAAGCTTAAGAGAGCACCAAGGACCCCCCTTCATTTCGACTCTGATCTACAATTATTCTCCTTTATTGATAGTGAAACAGACAATCATTAACCAAGCAGCACTTCCCTATACTGTATACAGGCTGGGTTAATTCATCACATTAAGCCATAGACTTAACAGGGTGATTTGGCTGAAGGCTAATACATTGTATAAATCCAGCCGTCGTGTTTGTGAAGCTTAGATTAGGGCATCTCAAAGGTGCTTTTTCAAGAGGCAACTGGACTTTCTTGTTTTTCTTTGAAGATGTTTCACTTCTCAATCAAGAAGCTTCTTGATTGGGTGGTGGGGAATGGAAGGATTTATATTCCTTGCAGACAGCTGGTCATTTGCATTCTTTTAGAGAGTCGTTGAGGCCACTTGGAGGTTTGTCTTTGTCCTCAGGGTGACCTGAATAGTGCAAATGGGTGTGGAGTCTTCTTGCTGAAAGGACTATGTTGTAGATTGGAGATAGATGATGTCATATCCCTCCCCCTCTACTGAGAGAAGGCTGTTCAATTTTGACATAGATGGCCTCTTTGACTCCTCTTTCAAATCAACTGCCCTCTCTGTCCAAAATATGGACTTTGCTGTCTTTGAAAGAATGGCCTTTGTCTTTTAAATGCAGATGGACTGCTGAATCTTGTCCAGATGAGTTTGTTCTCCTATGTTGTGCCATATGTTTATGAAGTGGTTGTTTTGTTTCCCCAATGTACAAATCTGCCCATGGCTCACTGCATTGTACTGCATATACCACGTTGCTCTGTTTGTGTCTGGGTGATTTACCCTTGGGGTAGACAAGCTTCTGCCTTAGTGTATTCTTGGGTTTAAAGTGTGCACGTATGTTGTATTGGCTGAAGATCCTCCTGAATTTTCAGAGGCAACTGTGAAAATGATGAACAAGGAAGGTGAACGTTTTTGTTGTTTGAGTCAGATGTTTCCAAAAATAACTGATGCCAAGTTTAAGAAAAGTATTTTTGTTGGTTCGCAGATCAGATACATCATCAATGATAAGCAGTTCAAAGATCTGATAATGGGGCCAGTGAAAATAACTTGGAAAGTATTTGAGGATGTCACTGAGAATTTTATTGGTAACTGCCACAATGGAAAATAGTATCAAGATAACTGGGATCCATCAAAGTTGGCTGATGACACTGCAGCGAGTTGCATCAGACACTGAGTACAAATAAAAATCAGCAAAACACTTTTGATGAAGGTTGTGGCTTGGATCATATTTATATGGAAATACTTAGTGTACCCTTCATCTTAAAAGGAATTTAAGAAAGATATTATTTTTATGCCATAAAAGACTTTGTGGATACCCCAAGTTTTTTTTTTAAATGAGTTGGTTATACAACACTCAGGCACAGTTAGAATCACATAACATTGGATAATTTTTTTCCAAAAGCTTTGCTTATAGACCCTTCAAACTGAACACAAATATAATTTCAGAATGACTGCCTCATGCAGGAATCCTGAGAAATATGCAATTAACTTTTAAAGACTATAATGTATTTAATCACTATTCCGACGTCTGCAAAGGTTCAACAGGACTAAAAAGGTTTTGCTGCTGATTTTTATTTGTAACTTGTGTTCCGTTGCAAGAGAAGATCTGGATAGAACCTGTTTATTAGATTTATATCCTACTTTTTGTACAGGAGTTTGAGGCAATATACATAGTACTCCATCCTCTTATTTGTCCTTAAAATAACAGCTCTGTGAATCGGTTGTGCTGAGAAAGAACAACTGGCCCAAGGCTGCCCAGTTACTGAGAATGGACTAGAAGCTGGGCCTGCCTGCTCGAAATCTAACTCCTTAACCATTACAATTCACAGGTTCTCATGTTCATGTAATTTCTTTTTTAAAATATTTTTATTAAATAATAATACATCCATTCAGTTATGGATTAAATAGTTGCCAAAAGGGGTCAAGGAGTAGCTGCATATATTATTCTTAAAATAGCTTCAGAAATTTTAATCAGACCTTACTAACTGTTTATTCACACTCTTGTAGTTGCCCATCACGTCAGGGCCAAAAAAGAAATGGTATTAAGATAAAAAGATATGCAAAACTGTATTCATACAGTTACCATCATATCTACTGCACTTTAGTCCTGAAAAGGAACTTGCATATAAAAGATACTCAAACTGTGAATGAAAAGCAGGAGACCAAAATGTCCAGCATTCTGTATCTTCTGCAGCCAACTAGAAAACAGGATACAGGTATTCCTTGACTTACAACCACAATTGGGAATTTTGGTTGCTAATCATGGAGGTTGTTAAGTTAGCTGTACCTGATTTTATCACCTTTTTTGCCATGGTTATTAAATTAATCACTGCAGGTGTTAAGTGAATTGTGTTGTTAAGCAAATCCAGCTTCCTCTATTAACTTTGCTTGTAGAAAGCTGACTGGAAAGGTTGCAAATGGCGAATCACGTGGCCCTGAAATGCTCAACCATCATAAATATGTGCCAGTTGCCAAATGGCTGAATTTTGATTACATGACTGTAAAGATCCTGCAATGGTTGTAAATGCGAGAACTGGTACTAAGACACTTTTTTCAATGCTGTTGTAATTTTGAACAATCCCTAAACAAACAACAAATGGTTGTAAGTCAAGGAGTACCTGTAGCACAAAAAGTATGTGAAAGCAGAATGAGCCCAGCAACTGGCTTTTACCTACACTTTCTGTTACTGAAATATTGATGCCAGTAAGTGATGATTATACACTTTTCTGGACAGCTATCTTAAACATTGTGCAAATGTTGCCAGCCTAAATTTTTAGGTAATTGTAACCTTTTCCCTCTGTTCCTTCTCCATTTATTCTTCCTCCTTTCCATCGTACGTTTTCTGTTACAGAAATCTAACTACTGTTGCTTTTTTTCTAGATATCCCATGCTGTCCCGCCATGTTCACAGGCTGGTTAGAGATTGGGGCTTTTACCGGAATCATCTTCAAAGACACCTCCAAAATGTTCAAGCTTTTCAGTGCCTGAATTGTGTGGAGTACTATTCTTGGGCTTGCTACCCACACTTGAACCTTCAGAATTTTGGAGAGAGTTGGAGACATCACCTGTTCTGGAACTTGCAGCTTTCTCCTAATCTCTGGCAAAACTATTCCATTCATTATTGTACTGCAAAAATGAAATCCGAGGACTATGAACCAGTTTTTAAAAAAAGAAGAGACAGTGAGGTTCAGGACATTAGTTGCAGTGTTGAAAAAAATATAAACGTATCTTCTTTACATGAAAAATCATCATCTCCGCTTAAAGAAGAAAACATTCCAAGACCAAAACGTAATGTGGCATTTTATTATGTTGATTGTTGGTCTTAATAGGATATGGATAATTAGCTGGCATATAGAGAGAGAATTTGGATAATCTGTCTAATTTTTATGATTGCCCAACTTTGGGTGACAAACAGAATAAAAACATAACCCAGAAACCTCCCCCAAACCAAGAAAAGAGCCCCACAAATGTACATACACATATACCAGAGCCCCCATAACTAACATTCTTGAGCAAAGAACTAAGTCAGTGGTGGTGAACCTATGGCACAGGTGCCAGAGGCGGCACTCAGAGCCCTCTCTGTGGGCACGCGTGCCGTCGCCCCAGTCCTAGGCCTTCAGCTGGGTTTTATAAAACCTTTTCACTTTAGGCCTCCGCTGCCGTGTGCAAAAAAAAAAAAAAAAAGGTTCAATCAGTCAATTTCAACTTCTTGCGAGAAAAAGAAAGATCTTGCAAAGTTGAAATTGATTGATTGAACTTTTAGTCCCATCCAGTCTGCCGTTACAACCGCAGCCACACCCACCCAGTGGGCCAGGCCCAGCCAATGGGCCACGCCCAGCCAATGGGCCACACCCACCCGGCACTCGACGATGCATAAGTGGGTTTTGGGTTGCCGTTTGGGCACTCAGTCTCTAAAAGGTTCGCCATCACTGAACTAAGTCTTCACAGCCTTCCTAAAGGCCAATTGGGTAGGGTCATATGCATCTCGGGGGGGGGGAGGTTGTTTCATAGAGCAGGTGCAGGTGCCTATGAGAGAAAAGGAACACTTCCTGGGACCCATCAGGTGACATTGCTTCATCAGAAGATCCAGAGCATTCCCACTGCCAGATCTAATGGGTTGAGCAGAGATCAGTGGGGATCAGCATTCCCACAAGTAATCTAAGTAAACAGGTTTCTAATCCAAGACATTGAGTGATACATTGAAAAAGATAAGTTGTTGCCCAATGCCCGGTGTAAGTTCTTTGGAGGAACAACAGGCTATCGTCTGATTTTAGTATCTCTCTTCGTCAACTACACTGCCTGGTATTTATTCAGATACTTAAAAACTATTCATAATTACTAGATTGTATGTAGATATCCCAGAGCACACTTTTTGGGGTCTCAGTAAATGAAATTATTTCTTCTTAAAGATACCCTCGGGAATCTTTTAGGTAATCTTGATATGCTATGCTATGTTTTTAATAAACATTTCTGAGAATAAAGATGCCCCCACAATTTTTAAATGGGAGTCGGTGTTAATGGAAAATAGTATTATACAATAAGAAAAAAAATAATTTGGCATCTTCTAGATTTCTTCTTGATTATTGTTTATACATTGTTCCTGCTTTGCATCTGGTAAATAGATCCAAATTTGAGTAGATTTACATTAACATACTAAGATCTGTCATTAATTAAATTCATATATATATTAATTTAAACCTTATTTCCATCCCTTGGTTTATTGTGTTTTGCCAGGTTTGATCAAGAGACATTGGGAATACTTTTGCCATCAAAATAAAAAAACAACAATTGTTGGAGACAAGATACAGGTCAACCAAGATGATAAAGACCCAGAGACAAAATTTGATTTTACTGTAATGTCATACAACATTCTTTCCCAGGATTTATTAGAATACAACCCCCACCTCTATAAGCACTGCCAGCAGCAAATACTAGCTTGGAATTATCGCTTTCCCAACATTCTTGCAGACATCAAACAGCTTGACGCAGATGTAAGTAGAAAGCTGCCAGTAAGAAAACTGATCATGGATACATGGTATCGTTCTTACTGATAATAAATGTACACAGGTGCATTTCACATATTATAGATTTCAATAAAATTGAACATATATGTGATATAATTTATTTACTCTTTTTATTCATTTAATTAGATTTACATGCCCTCCTATCATGCCATAATGGCCCTTGTTGACTTAAAAGTTAAAAACACCATATAAAATAACAACCAATATATAAAATCCACAATGACCACTAGAATAAAAATAAATGCAATAAATAAGAATACCCGTTGTCCTCCAACTAATCTCTCAACTCCCATGTCTAGGAACAAATCCAGATCTTCAAGGCTTTTCAGAAAGTCAGTAGGGTCAGGGCCAATCTAATCTCAGGAGGTATGATGTTTCAAAGGAAACACTTATCTCTGACAAATCTGACATCAAAAAGAAAGTTTTCTTCATGAATCTTGACTTACTTTCTTGCAGTACAATGTTACATATGTTTACTGAAAAATGGGTCGTTTTCAGGTGGGAAAACATTGAGAAAGCCAACACTTTCACAGAAAATCTGTTACTTTTAGCATTATAAGCTACCCTGAGCCTAAGAGTATTTACATAAATCTGCATAGCATCGTGATCACCTAAAAAGCTGGAAAAGCTACACATATGTTAACTCTGTCTCTCTGAAATCAGTAAGACTTGGAAATTCTTAACTTTGCTTGGATTGCATCCAATCCATTTCACCAATCCTTTATTTAACGTTAAATTGTCTGCATTATTTTTTATTACTGTATTACCTAGAATTCAAATCACTTCTAAAATAATAATGCTAGGTGATGACATGGATCTTTCACTGTTGCTCACTTGCTTCCCTACCCACAGGTACTGTGTTTGCAGGAAGTCCAAGAAGACCAGTATGGAGTAGAGATCAAGCCAAGCTTGGAAGCCCTAGGTACTATACTTCCGTTATATGTAACCAAAAAAACCTGCATAGTAAGACAGGGAGCTTATTTACTTAGTTATAAAACTGTAGGGAGTACTCTTCCTTAGTTTACACCCCTGCAGTTCTATTTACCCCCAGCTCAGTTTCAATACTGGAAAGTGAGCAATTTGTAAGAAAGCAGCAGCAACTAATAGGTCTGCTCTCTTTCCTATCCCACTCCAATAAATAATCCTATTAGGAAACCAACAAATGCTTTTTAAATATGTGAACATATACTGTATAATGGATTATTTTATATGCCATTAATTCTTCAGAAGTTGCTCATTGTGAAACCTTTATTTTGCCCAATCATTCCTACCTAATCATGATGCTAAATTGTTTTGCTTAATTATGTTTTGTTAAATCATAAATGCTGAATTCGCACATTGTGCTAATCCCTGATTTCTTTTGTTAAATCAACTGTAATGAACAGGTTCACCTGGTGCTCTAAACCAAAAGTAAACTGCATTACAGATTAGCATGAGGCATAATTCTTGCTCTTATTCTATGCTGTAGTTCTTGGAAATCATGAAACTTGTCCTTTTCTTGTTTTTGTAGGCTATCACTGTGAATACAAAATGAGGACCGGAAGAAAGCCTGATGGCTGTGCCATATGCTTCAAGATCTCCAAATTTAGTCTTATTTCTTCTAATCCTGTGGAATTCTTCCGTCACAATATCCCACTTTTGGACAGAGATAACGTGGGGCTAGTTCTGCTCCTGCAGCCTCGGTTTTCCTACAAAGCTCCCACAGCCATCTGTGTGGCCAATACACATCTCCTGTATAATCCAAGGCGGGGAGACATTAAACTAACCCAGTTAGCCATGCTCTTGGCAGAAATTACCAGTGTTGCCATTCGTGAAGATGGGCGTTTTTGTCCCCTTGTCGTCTGTGGTGATTTCAATTCTGTCCCTCATTCTCCTCTGTACAATTTCTTGACAGAAGGAAAGCTGAATTATGAAGGTCTGGCAATAGGAAAAGTAAGTACCTGTTTGTGAAGCTGTTGTGAAAACAAAGACAAACTAGAGTCCCTGAAAATTAGTCAGCAACAATTATTAATTTCTTGCAATAAGCAACTGTAAGAGTAAAGATTGCACTAAGGCCTGTGCGAATTGAAAGCCTTGTGATGAGGAAATGGAAAAATTCAGGAAAAAAAATGGGGAACCTCTCTCTACCCACCCTCACCCACAGCATGTGACTAAAAAGCTCTGGAATTGGTTTCTTCCAATGTTTCTGAACTTTTCACTCCCTCGTCCCCTATGTCTTCCCCTCTCTAATGGAGAATAAGCAGGCATACACTTTAAAGTTTGTATACCATGCCTCAGCTCATCCTGATCTGTGACATGAGGACTGCCACAGTTAAGAGGGTGATATGCACGAAGGATCATTGGAAAGCAGAACATGAAAATGACAGTGCATTAAGGGGTTGGCCCAGTAAAGCCTGCGTACAGATCTTAGTTGCATGAATGCTATTGTGAGTTCTTGGAGGAAAGCTGTGTTACACAAGTTTAAGACTATTTACGCTATACTTTGAAATAGACAAAGAATTTTTACATTCTAAAATAATTCTTGAAATAATAGCCCTGCTAAGTTTATATGTGACACTAGTTATTCTAGTGCAGACATGTCAAAACTCGCAATGTCATGTGACGTCGCGCGGTGTATTGGGACAGTTTCACCATTGCCGGCAATAGGGTGGGCGCGGCTTCCGGATGACGCGTCCTGCCCGCTGGCCGGCAGTTTGACACCCCTGTTCTAGTGGGTGGAACACAAAGCCATGAAGGGTTATTTTGGGAGAGCAGACATACATTCTGATTTCTAAGAATATAACTATATCTTGTTTTGTTTTGTTTTGTTTTGTTTTTAAGGTGTCTGGCCAGGAACAGTCCCCAAGGGGCAATAGGATACTTAAGATTCCCATTTGGCCTCAAAGCCTTGGCATTTCTCAGGACTGCATGTACGAGGAACAGCAGAAACGCCTAGTAAAAGAAAGAGGTACCTTTTTTATCTTTATTTTTTGGGGGGAGGCCAGGGAGTGGCTTTCTGAACATTCTGTTTCTCTCAAAGATGATTGTTAAGTGTTAGAGACTGAATGTTTGTACAGGAGCCTAGAAAGCAAATGCAACAGAACCAGGATTGCCGTTTTTGATAGTTATTCCAAGTGCTCGGCTGTAGGTATGGGCAACTTTTGTACAGAGTGGGAATGAAGGAACTTAAAATTGTGTGTGTGTCCCTGAACATATACACTAAATCTGTAGCTTCATGATAGAGTATCTGCTTTATTTACTGAAGGCCATTATATGAATTTTTGATGCTGTCGTGATTCCGTGCCAGCCTGTGTTCCCAACAGCTGAGTCCAGGGAATCTGAGGAGGAGGTGGAGGAGGCATTTGGAGGGCTATCAGGGTCAGAGGGAGGCTCTGATGAATTACAAGACTCACGGTCTGATGAAGAGCCTGGTCCCTCCAGTCGTGTTACGGATGAAGCTCAGCTGTGTGGGGAGAGTGAGTCGGATTTGGAGGATTCACAGCTGATGGACGTGATTGATGCTCGTAGACGCAGGCAATTAGCTAGAGCAGATCAGCAGCAGTCAATACGACAACTCCAGGGGAGGAGGAGAAGGCATTGAGAAGCCACGCCTTGGGACTGCTTTATAAAAAGGGAAGGTGTGGGCGGTGCTGGTTGCTGAAGGCAACCGTTTGTAAAGAACTTCCAAGGATCATGGTCTGTTTTCTTTTATCAGTGAATTTCTTGTTTAAACTTCTGCTCTGTTTGCTTTTGTAACCAATTATCTGTTAGGAAAGTATTCTGTGTTTTTTGTTTTGGAGAAAAACTTATCAGGACTGTTTTGGAAATAAAAAGAGGTTGGTTTTCCCAGCCTACTGTTTAAGAGGGGTTTGTTCTTGTGACGTAACAAGAACGGACATAGGCTGGGACAGAACAGTTGCATTCTTTTTTTATATAAGTAGCAGATGAAATTAGGGGGGGGGGGGAAATCTACCTGAGACTTTGGAGAGCCAGTGCTGCAGAAGTGAAATGTTGGGTTGATCAGAGCTGGATAGAGTTTGAGGAATAGGAGCTCACTTAATATTTTGAGGGGGCCTGAGGGCCACAGAGTAGGTGGGCAAGAATGGATTTTTTGTGAATTTGGGAGATGCTCTTGTTTTCTAACTGTAATAATGCTTGGTGAAACATGCAAGTAATAGATGTGATTTTATACCATCTCACTCACATACTTATGCTTTCCTGTAGTCTTGTAATGCAGTTTACACATACGTCTACCCTAACATTTCATTCACATTTCATCTCATTTATTATATTTATTAAGGCCAGCCAAATCTATTGTGACTCTGAATGGCATGCAACATTAAACAGTTATAAATACAAAACAAAAAAAAACAAAAAACCCAGGCATCCAGAAGAAAAATGCCAATCTCTGAAAAGAGTCATAGAATACACAAGGGAAGTGACACCCACTCCAGCCCAAGGCCTGGGAGAAGACCCAGACTTTAAGGGATCTTTTAAACAATGTCTGGGGGGCGTGGGTGAAGGCAAACAAATATCTGGGGGATTTTGTCCCAGAGGGCAGAGCAGACATACATCCAAGGCCCTATTAGATACACTTTCATGGATCAGACCTTGACCATGCCAGCTGTGCCTAATCAGGAACTTCAGGAAACTTCACTTTTAGTGCTAAACAATCATGATTAGAGGTGGTTTCTGCTGCAGTGTATTAAAGGGGCAGATTGTTTTTAAGGTGCAACAGAAGTGGCTTCCTATGATCCAGTGTTCAGGACTGAATTCAGATGCCATTCATTTCCCTCAAAGGTAGCGATATAAGAATTATTCCAAAGAATTATATTTGAAAATTAGTGTCTCTGGAACACATAGATTATTTAGATCTGCTCTGTGTAGCATGAAAGTAGTTCAGCAGATGTTATTACTCTTGCCATTTTGGCAGGAAAAATTATTTATAAAGATCTTTAAGAGCCAACATAGTTGCTTGCATCTGTATCACTGGCATTTTATATACAAAAGACTCGCACTTATGAGGTGGACAGCTATGAAAGAGAGAGATGATAGATAGATAGATAGATAGACAGACAGACAGACAGACAGACAGACAGACAGACAGACAGACAGACAGACAGACAGACAGACTTCTGTTTGCATTTGTAGCTCATGCCCAATGCTATGTACAGCGTCAATCTATCTTGAAGCTGTTCTTTTTGAGATTGGCTTATGATGTGAGACTGAAAAAAACTCAAATGGAGGACAAGTACTTTTTATAGAAACTGACCTTTTCAATTAAAATAATCAAGCAGCAAGTTATGTGAAAAAAATTCTACCTGAGGGTCTGAAAACGTGAACGTTCAACCAAATAGGTACACTAAACTAACTGATTCTAATGTCAGGTTCCTATCATCAGTGTCTCTTTTTTCTAGAGAGCAAAGAAACTAAAGACGCAAGTTTAGAACAGTCAGAAGAGATCCTAATAGTAGCAAAAAGGTAACTCTTGACAATTTTTATTAATTTGCTTTTCAGTTATCAATACTTGAAGTACCCAGATTTAGCTGGATTTTTATAAATGCAAGCTTAAATTAAAGCAAAAATAATCCTAGAAGTATCATCAAACATGGACAAGAATTTGTGGGAAGGGCCAAGGGAAAGTAGCATATTCATTCACTTTAATTAGCAAGGGTGATTTAAGAGATTGTGTAAGTGTGGTCAATATTATCACAGTAAAACTGCAGTGAAGGAAAGAGTAAAAAGATGGGCTTTCTCTGTTTCAAGTTTATTAAAACCCAACTAAACTGTATGGCGAAAGTTTTCACTTAAAAGTATTTCAGATTTCTACCCAGGGATATATAAAACCTTATATATCTTATAAAACCTAGGTTAGTCTAGGTTAGTTTATTTTGTGACAACTTGATAGTGGAAAAAAGATGATCAGCAGATGAACCTTTAAATGCTGGAGTAGAGGGAGGTAGTCTATGTTCCTGAGTGTCTGCATAGTTAGCTTTACATGTTGATAATTTAGATTTAGAAAGGTAGGTTTGTGGTATGGGGAATATTCAGGTTTTTAATCACCTCTTCCATTTTAGATTACCCACAGATTTACATCACAGCTTTCAATTGTCTTCAGTCTATTCTCATTATCTGCATGACAGTGGAGTTCCAGAAGTAACAACCTGCCACTCCAGAAGTGCAGTGACTGTAGATTACATCTTCTATTCTGCAGCAAGGGACAGTGTTACTCAGGAACCAGGTAACCAAATCTGTACCAGACCTATGGCCAATTTGGTACATTTTCAGCCATGGCAGAACCAAGAAGAAAGTAATATCTTTGGTTCCCTACAGCTTACAGTATCGTATAAACCAGTGGTTCTCAACCTGTGGGTCGGGACCCCATTTGGGGTCGATTGACCATTTCATGGGGGTCGCCAAGCAAGGCTGTCCGCCATTTTTTTTGTCTGCCATTTTTTTTGTCCGCCATTTTTTCCCCTTTTCCAGCGGGTGCCTTACCTCCCTTGGGCTGGGCCAGCTGGTGGTCGGCCTGCTCCGTCTCTGCCGCTTGCCAGCTACGCCTCGGCCGGCGCAGGGGGCGGAACCACGCATGCGCGGCGCTCCCGGGCAGGGAAAGTCCTCGACTTACGACCGGTTGGGTAGTCCTCGACTTACGACCGGTTTAGTCCTCGACTTACGACCGGTTTAGTCCTCGACTTACGACCGGTTGGGGTCGCGGCATTAAAAAGGTTGAGAACCACTGGTATAAACATCGAAGAGAGTCTATTTACATACAAGACTGTATTTGAATTTTTGTATTGCCCAAACAGATGGCTTAGTCCACATCCTAGCCTAGCATGAATATTTTGCAACTTGCCATCAACAAGTAACATTTCTTTTCTTATCTTTGCTGTGGTGAGTTCCCTCTTTGCATAAATTCCATCCTCAGAATGGTAGTGATCAAAAATAAATCTAGCTGATTCATACATATTTATTTCACTCAAGTTTAAGCTGCAGATATGAACACCTAAAATTGTTGATTTCTGCAGAATTCAGGGTGCCGTTAGAGGGACAGAAGAAATTATTATGGCTTGAAAAAAATGCATCCATGTCCTATTTTAATCCTGAGTGTTTTTGCTTGGAAGTAATGTTATGAAACCTCATGCTATTGTATGCTCATTTCTTTTAGCAAATAATATGTTCCATAAAATATGGCCTGGTTTTGCTACTTCAGAAAACATATCTAAATATTTAATCTAGCAATAGAAGGTCTGGCAATCATTCATTAAATGGTGCTAAAATATAAGCATGCTAAAATATAAGCTGCTGTTTGTGTATATTCCAACTGGTGCATCACACTTTCATTAGAAAGTCTTTCTCATGTTATCACACGCTCTTATATGTAGTTAGCAGAACAGAAGGAAACCTTCTGTAACAAGGCATTTTCCAAATGTACAGCTTTCCAACTGCCAAAATTCTTAGCCAATAAGGATATGGCTAGAAATTCTAGCAATTGAGGTCCACACATCTGGATGCCCACATTGGAGAAAGGTAGTTCTTACTAATGTCAGACTCAATGATAGCACCATAATACATCCAGATTTGGCCAAAAATGGAATTGCCTGTCAAGCAGTTTCTGTATTCACATTGTATATATCTAAAAAGCCTTTCTTTCTTCTTCTTTTACTTCTTCTTCTTCTTCTTCTTCTTCTTCTAGGAGCTGAGCTTCTTTTCAGTGGAGGCCTGAGTCTTCTGGGTAGACTGTCATTGGTAACTGAGCAAGATCTGTGGGGAGTCAATGGACTTCCTAATGAAAGCAATTCCTCTGACCATCTCCCTCTCCTGGCTAAGTTCAGGCTGGAAGAATAACTTTTGGATGAAAATAATTGATGTCTTCTCTCTCCTTCTCTCATCTTAATTTTTATCAAATCCAGCAAAAATGACTGAAGGTATTTTTAAAAGATCTGCTGTAAATTATCAACATCACTCACATAAAGAAAAAGCAAACTACTTTTACATAGGGATTTCTTTTTTAATCAATGAAAATATTTGTGCTGTATTTAAAAATGTATATGCAAATGTATATGTTTTCACAGAAGTGGTATAAATTACTTTTTAAAATAAAAATATTATTGCTATGCTGGGGTTTTATTAGCACATTTTTTTATTTTAAATTTCAAGGCAAATAATATAAAAACACATATCCCTATATTCTTCCATGGAAAGAGCTCTCAGGATATCTTTAATTTGGCCTATGGAGAAGCCATAGATCAGTGTTTCTCAACCTTGACAATTTTAAGGCATGTGGACTTCAACTCCCAGAATTCCACAGCCAGCAATGCTGGCTGTGGAATTCTGGGAGTTGAAGTCCACATGCCTTAAAATTGTCAAGGTTGAGAAACACTGCCATAGATCTTGCAGGTAGGAACAAAAGTGGTACAGCTTTCCTTGACAAGGAAACGCAGCAAACGACACCATCACCATTTATGTGGATAATTAGAGTTACAGATATGTCCGGGACTACTTTTATTGCCATCACTACTATAATAGCATCTCAACCTGGCCTTGTTTCATAGATCCAATTGTTGGTCACATCGCTTGAGGGATGGTTTACAAACCTTGCATATGAGACAGCTGTTGGACACTCTCTTACAAAGTAGGAAGGCAACTTTGGAAGCTCTGCTCATTTAAAAGGCATTCCAGTTATATACAAATAAAATATTGCTAAGTACTGGAGGTCTAAGACAAAATCTTTATCAAAAAGGCTGTTCTCCTGACATATTCTCTGATAAAGTGGGCTCTTAGATGCCAAGCTTCAGTATTTCTGCTCAACGAGAGTCCGACAAATTATGATGATATTCACATATTTTCTTTTAAAAAGAGCAGAGCTAATTAACTGCATTTGAATACATACAGCAATGAGAAAGGATGTACCTGATGTCTTTGTTATGAAGGTTGCTACATTAAAAAAAATCCAGACTCAGTTCTTCCCTATAGAGAATTGATTGAACAGATGGAAATCCAATTCATTAGTTTAATCACCCTAATATAATTATCGCTCTGCACTCTGAAAACACCTTGGGGGAAGATGCTTGCTAGTGGCTTAATATGTCACATGTAACATATGCAAATATGCTTTGGATTGTATAGCTCACTGATAAAAGTCAGCATGTTTTCAGCAGAACCTATCTGTACTGAACGTACCCTCATGCTGTTAGTGTTTTGGGTTGTAACCTAAACTTTACTCCCTACCCTTATGGTAGAATTTTAAAGACTTACTGCTTTGATTGCTGAAGCGATCCTATGAACATGTTGGTGTGGAACGTCAATAGCGCAGCAATTAAGCATAAGCTTAGCAGACCCAATTTCCATTTTTTTAGCATCCCTGAGAGATTCCCATTGGAACTGCTGCTTGTCAGTATAAACATCACTGATTTCGATTTGTAGACAAATACAATGCAGGATAGCTTCCTATATGTCAAGGAGAACCAATATTTTTCCATCTGGGGCTAAACTTTTTTGTGTAATAAATAGGCTGTAATATTTAGTCTTGTTCTGAAGGAAGTTTTAAAATTTTACTGCATGAAATTGGGGATTTAAACCTTTGTGTGTGTGTGTGCCTTCAGCTCAGTTTTGATGCCTGATGACTCCCTGGACTAATTCTTGCAGTTTTCTTGGCAATATTTTTTTGCTATTGCCTCCTCCTTAGGCTGAGAAAGAGTAACTAGCCCCAAATCACCCAGTTAGCTTTTTGCCTAAGGTGAGGCTAGGATTCACAGACTCGTTTCTTCTAGTCTAGTGCCTTAACCACTATATCAAACTGGCTTTCATTTTAAGATTTACTATTTTACAAAAAAACATGTTTTGCAAAATGCTACTTTATGACCCAACCACGTTCCCTGTGTGTCTTTCATGAGTGTCTAAAACAGGGGTGTCAAACTGCCGGCCCATGGGCCAGACGCATCACAAGAAAACCGCACCCATCCCATTGCCAGTAATGGGGAAAAAGTTCCGATACGTCGCACGACATCATGTGACGTGAGTTTGACATGTCTGGTCTAAAATATACGATGTGCACTTGTAAATACAACTGTAATAACTGAGCTATTCTAAATCACAAAAACCCTCAACTATCTTACAAAAAATATTCCGATTATGATGGATGATGGATGAGCAGAGAGCTAAGTGATAACCTGCTTGAATTCTTATGAATGTGCTTTGTGAACCTGCAGAAAAGGGACGTGTTGAGCACAACCCACCTTTGTTCAGCAGGCAGAGTATAATTGTCCTCACTTGTTCTTTCCATTTTGCCGTGGCTAGCAGAAAAAAAATTAATGATGCAAAGTTAGCATATTTGCATGATACATTCAAAATGTATAAATAGTGGTTTTACTGGTGGCATATAAAAACTTGCTTGGAAATATTTGTACTTGACTTTTGGGTAAGACAGTGGCAAACTAAGATGTCTCCAGAGGAGTAGAGATGATGGTGTGGCCAGAACCACTTGCTGGAAGCAAGATCATGAGTCATTTCTTTATTCTTTTTTTTTCTCTTCCCTTTTTCTTAATTTTGTATTTCTTTCAAATTTCTGATTTTTCTTTCTGATTCCAGTTTGTAATATCTTTTAGTATTATTAAACACTTTAATAAAAAAAATATTTTTAAAAAATGCCTTGTACAGTACCGTCTTGCTCAGCTAGGTAGTACTGTAAGAGTTTATGTTGAATCATATTCCCACTTTCCTACTAAATTTAGTCCTATTAAATTCTTGATCCTTTTTATAGGATTATAAGTAGAATCAAACTGTTACTCTTGTTCATTTATTCCCTGTTCCATGAATATTCATCACCTTTAGGATTTTCTTTTTACATGACTTTGCAACTAAAGTTCATAATGGTGCAATGGATCTTATTAATATATAAAAGAAGAACAATTAACACTAAGGCTTGGGCTTATTTCATTTTTTTCATAATTCAACTCTTCCACTTTGTGATTTGTAATTGCACCCTAGTTTTAAAAAACTTAACTAAAATGATTACTAAGGATAGTTGTGTAAGCCAATTAAATCATGGATGATTTGAGCCAGCCGTATTTTGCCTACCCACACAGGTTGGCTTCTCTCATATTGAGGTTTCACTGCAGAAATACTAGAGAAATGTCATGTCCCATTGAAGTTTTTGAAGACCTCTGGAAAAAAAGTCATTGATAGCATCAGTTTAGAAAAAATTGTAAAAAATTGGGGCTCCATTGTACTAGAGATGCAGCCTTGAAATGGAAGTTTGGGACTTCTGGGAAAGATATTACAAACTGAAGATGGGTCTGTGAAAGAGCTGGTGACTGCGGCAAAGACCAAGGAACCAGTGAGTAGACGTTCCTTGGAATCTTTCCAGAAAGAGAGAGGGGGATCACTCACATTTATTTATTTATTTATTTTATTTATTTATCAAATTTATACCCCGCCCTTCTCCTGGCGGACTCAGGGCGGCTTACAGCAAGTTAAAAAACAGACAATAATACAAAATACTAAGTTTAAAATGTAACTAAAATGAAATATTAATTTTGGCCGTTTCTTTTTAAAATTTTTGTTAAAACCAAATTAAAAATACCCCTTAGGCCA
>NW_015386720.1:349689-351065 GCF_001527695.2 Protobothrops mucrosquamatus
ATTAATTTTGGCCGTTTCTTTTTAAAATTTTTGTTAAAACCAAATTAAAAATACCCCTTAGGCCAGTCCCGCTAGCTGAAATAGCCATGTCTTGAGGGCGCGGCGGAAGGAGGGGAGATCCGGAATGACCCGGATCTCTGGGGGTAGTTCGTTCCATAGGGAGGGGGCTCCAACAGAGAAGGCCCTCCCCCTGGGGGTCACCAGCCGGCACTGTCTGGCTGACGGCACCCTGAGGAGACCCTCTCTGTGGGAGCGTATCGGCCGATGAGAGGTAATCTGTGGCAGAAGGCGGTCTCGGAGATAACCAGGTCCAATGCCATGGCGCGCTTTAAAGATGATAATCAACACCTTGAAGCGCACCCGAAAAGCCACCGGTAGCCAGTGCACTTCGCGCAACAGCGGCGTTACATGGGAGCGATGAGTCACTCCCATCACCGCTCGCGCGGCTGCATTCTGGACTAACTGGAGCCTCCGAGTGCTCCTCAGGGGGAGCCCCATGTAGAGAGCATTGCAGTAGTCCAGGCGGGAGGTGACAAGAGCGTGGGTAACTGTGCGCAAGGCATCCCGGTCCAGAAAAGGTCGCAACTGGCGAACCAGGCGTACCCGGTAAAACGCCCCCCTGGCCACAGCCGTCAACTGATCTTCTAATGTCAGCCGTGGATCCAGGAGGACACCCAGATTGCGTACCCTCTCTGAGGGAGCCAAAGTTTCGCCCCCTATAGTCAATGACGGAGTCAGCTGACTATGCCTGGGAGCCGGCAGCCACAGCCACTCAGTCTTGGAAGGGTTGAGTCTGAGTCTGTTTCTCCCCATCCAGACCCGTACGGCCTCCAGGCACCGGGCCATCACGTCAAGGGCATCATTGGGGTGGCCTGGGGTGGAAATGTACAGCTGAGTATCATCAGCGTACTGATGGAAATCCATGTGTCCTGAATGATTACTACTTGAGACTGCATTGACTTTGCTTGTCAGAAGGGCCCAAAAGATGATCACATGACCTGGGACACTGCAACCATCATAAATATGAGCCAGTTGCTAAGTGTCCAAATTTTGATCACATATCCATGGGAGATGCTGCAATGGTGATAAGTGTGAAAAACTGTCATAAGTCACTTTTTCAGTGTCGTAACTTCAAATGTTTATTAAACCATTATAAGTCGAGGACTACCTATATTTTAAAAATATAGAAGTGGAGAAGATTTGGGGAAATGGTAGATCTTCCCAAAAGTTGTTATTCTGCCAAAATTACTCAAAGAAGGCAGGGTAAAATCAACCAGGATGTCTCAAAGAACCTTAGAACACCTATAGTGCCTCAAGCTAAAATCAATGTTTATGACTCCATTATTATTATTATTATTATTATTATTATTATTATT
>NW_015386720.1:353328-359666 GCF_001527695.2 Protobothrops mucrosquamatus
ATCTGACCATGACAAGGGCTCAATAGCTATCTCCCCTAATGCCAGATCACTCTGCCACTGGCCTGAGACAAAAATCAGATCCAGCGTGTGTCCACCCGTGTGAGTGGGGGCCTGAATTAATTGGGTCAGGTCCAAGGCCGTCATGGAAGCCAAGAACTCCTGAGCTGCCGCTGACGTCTCACCCACTGATGGCAGGTTGGGTAAAAATGGTATTAGAGGAAGTGTAACAAACCAACAACTTCCTCACTAAGAAGGACATTGATGCTCAAGTTTGCAAAAAGATCCAGTTTAACAGGGGTAAATACTTTCTCACAGAACTATATACAAATACATGATGTATAAAACATTTCAAAACAAAGTAGAGAGGATTGTATATTATGACTTGTAAATGGAAGCAGCATGAAATGCAATAAGTGCAGGGATCACTCTTAAAATCTTTATGGGTAACATAATTCAGAACTGAAAGAAAGTACAAAATTGGGACCCTTTATGGACAATTCTGATCCTCAATCTTTTGCTCAAGATCTTAATGGTTTTCAATTTTAAGTCTCATCCTCTTCATATATTCTAGCACCTTTGAAAAAAAGTCATTTACATCTAACTCAACTCAGTGCAACCAAGTGGCAATATATGTATCATTACTTGTTTGGAAAATTCTTGAATTGAGATGACAAATGGAAGGTATACATTTCAAATAAAGTACTTTTGCTGTAGCCTTTTCAAATAGATCTGAATATTATTAATTCTTATTTGAGCGGAACAAAATGGAATAATAAAGATAAGGCAATGCTGTTGCGAGAATTACGGAGCTGTCCTCTATGCATGTGACTTACTAAATGTCAGATCTTGCCTCATTAAATAGCAAAGTCTAAATAACTGCAGTTTATATAAAGATGGGTCGTTTCTCTTGGCAACTGCTACTTAGATCTGCAACGTTCCCTGCCCAAATTCTGAATAATCCCCAGTTTCCAGGAAGAAATGAGGGGCACAGAGGATTTGTTGAGAATGAAGGGGAAGATAGGAAAGCCTCAAAGCCACTTCTTCATAAGTGAAGAAAAATTAGATTCTAAGATTTACCTGAAAAAACAGATTTACTTTGTTTTTCTGTACCTTCTAGTAAACTATCCCTTCTATGTGGAATTCCTCACATGAAGCTCTAGTTCAGTGGTGGCGAACCTATGGCACGGGTGACAGAGGCGGCACTCCGAGCCCTCTGTGGGCACGGGTGCTGTCGCCCCAGTCCTAGGCCTTCAGCTGGGTTTTATAAAACCTTTTCGCTTTAGGCCTCCGCCGTGTGCAAAAAAAAAAGGTTCAATCAGTCAATTTCAACTTCTCACGGGAAAAAAAAAGATCTTGCAAAGTTGAAATTGATTGATTGAACTTTTTAGTCCCACCTAGTCTGCCGTTACCTCTGCAGCCACGCCCACCCAGTGGGCCACACCCAGCCAATGGGCCACACCCACCCAGCACTCGATGCATAAGTGGGTTTTGGGTTGCAGTTTGGGCACTCAGTCTCTAAAAGGTTCGCCATCACTGCTCTAGTTGATACACATACACACACACACACACACACACACTATTGAATCGTTTTGCATCACAGTTATATAAACTCTATAGCTATATTTACCTTAAAACAATTTGCAAAGACTTTGTTTTTTAAAAAAGAGTCTTCTAAGACATTTTATTAAAGTTTCATGCTGCACAAAACATACATGTGATAAGAAAAGAAAAAAATCATGCATGCTTCATATTTGAAACAGAATCCCATTTGACAAAGTAATGACAATACAAGCTTAGTCACCAAACTCACAATTTTTAAAATTTTAAAAAAAGATAGGTACATGTTGCTCTAGAATGTATGTGTACAGAAGGAAAACCATAGTCCTGGATACAAAGGATGAAAAGGGTTTGGAAAGATAGCTAAAATCTGGTCATATTTTTCCTGCATCATGCCCATTAATCTTGAGAAAACTGGTGCAAGCGAATTCCATAAAGGATTATGCCTCAAACACTTCAAATATATAAGAAATATCAATTTTAAAAAGCAAAATCACCATTAGGGATTTCATAATAGACAGGCATTGATTACCAAAAAAATTGCTATTTTTTAAATTAGCATTTTTTCTTCAATTGATTCCAAACACTTACTTTAAAAAATTGCTTTAGGTTATCAGTAAGTTAGAATTTACCAGGAACCCAATCTCAAAAGCTGAAATATAAGATCCATCACTTCTACTACATGAAAACTATTCTTTTCCTCCATTTACTTTTAGCAGGGTAGTATCATGCACTGGATGTGGCTTTCTTTGTCTATGAATATGAAGTCCCACCATTCTCACACAGACCTAATTATTTCCATGGTAGTTGCTCATCACTTTGTCTTCATAGCAACCATCACAGAAATAATAGAAAGTCTTGTCCTTATTGCTGTTACTTTGGCACAAGGAATGGTTGATTCTAGAAGATATTATGAGTTGCTAGTTGAGAAATTCACTCACATACCACTCTGATCTCTTAACTTGTATACTAGAAACTTATATTATGGTTAGGCTCTAGATAGGAAGTTATATATTTTGAGTGAATCTGGTTGCATTAAATTAACATTGCTTTGGGATACATGTAACAAAACTAGTGAGTTATGCTGAGCTACTATGCTCTTGCCTCTTTACTTATTTACATGATTACAATAAGTGAAGAGGATAGGATTATCATATCTGGGTTACAGAATTCTAGATGACCATTAGATGGCATCAAAGAACATCAATTTAAAGCCATCTGATGGCCATCTAGATTTTGCAATACAGATATGGTAACTAGTGTTAGATCTGCATCAGTTCACAGTTATCCAGCAGCTTCCCCCATCCCCAGGGAACAAGCTAGTTAATTTATCTTTTATCCAAAATAACATATCCTTGCTGCATTGTGAAGATACTTTCCTCTAGGCATGGATTTATTTATTCATTTTGATTTGAATTCAATGTCTATAGATGGTTGTTTTCTTCAAGCACACTGACCATAACTTCAAGTGGAATGTTTGATTATGATAAAAGATGTCAGGACATCAGCATAACACAAAGAGTAGTGCATTCTTAAGATTCTGGTATTGTTTTAAAGGATTAAACACACAAATTGACTTTTACTACACTGGTCATCTGTACAAAACAATGAACTCTAGTCTTCAGCGTGATCCAAAGTTTCCCCTTTTTTTCTATTCTGAAGAATGCTCTCAAAGCAAAATGGAAAATGCCTATTATACATGTGAAGCACCGGTAACGTACAGAGAACAGGATTAGTACTGGCAGATTCTGGGCTTGTTTTGTATACAAGACCACATGGATTCACACCAGAACCATTTGTGCTTTGACCACGGAGGTTAAGGCTACATGACAACAAATACTGCAAAAGGTTGGCTATTTGCTTCTTGTGAAATCATTATTGAATCAGGGATTTTTTTTTAAGGTAGGCAATTAACTTCAACAGTTTGTTCAATCTTAAACAGAAGACTTCAGCGCTTTTAAAGAGACACCTCCTTATCATAATACTTGAAATTCCTTCACTGTACACATGCACATAAGGCAGAAGGGGTGGGCTCTGCTACCAGAAAAAACTGGAAACACAGTACAAATCCATTACAAAATCAAAATACTGTTAGTTTTGCATATTTGTAGTAAAGATTCTTGAGGTAATGTTGATATTTTGAAGAAGGAAATAAAAAGAAACCCCAATCACATAAACTCTTGATATTTTATTGCTGAATGTCACGTTAAATGAGGTCCGGCAGCAATTTCTGTTTTGTCAAGCTCCACTAAAAGGGATCACGGGATTGCAAACTTCATTCTTTTCAATGGGACTCAGACAAGCAAAGTTGATGCCAGGCCATGCCCTTTTCTGACTGCAGCTTACCACCCCCCTCCCAGCCTTTCTAAATACCATGGAGAAAAATACTTCCAGCATTGTCTTTCCTAATTCCTACAACACCACACGATGCTCCAAGCCAACAGAAAAGAGAGCCACCACAGAAACAGTAATTTCCGTCCAAAAGAAAACCAAACCACACTAGTATCCCCAACACACACATATTTTTCAACTTGATGGAGAGTAATAGTATTATCACAGCTGAAGACGGTTTCTAATTTCTCTTTTCCTTGATTCCACTTCCTGAATTGAAAAATTAAAAAAACAAAAATACCACCATAGTCACTTCTAGGTTTCCTACTTTCTTGGTGAGATCATAAATAAAAACCTTACATGTTCATAATAAATAGTCACAGCTCCCCACCCCTCCCCCCACATATCACAGGGTAAAGTGCGGCAAGAAACACTCCAGAAGCCATCTGGTTGGGCTTCTGGTTTTCTCAGATGCGTAGCTGGTAACCGACTTCATTCAACGTAGAAAGGTCACCCACGTTTTTGTCCAAAACAGCTGGCCTGAAATCAAGAGAGAGAAACCAAATTTAAAGTTTAGAACTAAATAACATGAAACATCAGAATGGGATCACTGCCAACAATTGCATCTATATTAGGGATTTGCCTGTAATGCATCATTCATGTTAATGTTTGCTAAACCATATCGTCTAAAACAGTGTTTTTCAAAAAAGACAATTTTAAGATGTGTGGAGTTCAACTCCCAGAATTTCCCAGCCAGAACTAGCATCTTAAAATTGCCACATTTGAAAAACATTGTTCTAAACCAGGGGTAGGCAACCTCGGCTCTTTTATGACTCATGGACTTCAACTCCCAGAATTCCTGAGCCAGAATGGCTCAGTTTGGAAACCTCTCCCTTTCCCCTCAGCATGGCTGGCTCAGGACTTCTGGGAGTTGAGGTCCATGAGTCATAAAAGAGCCGAGGTTGCCTACCCCTGGTCTAAACCAATGTAACTACTTTCAGAGGCATCCAGATAGGAGTGAAAAAGTTAAGATAATGGCCTCAATGAATGGAGGCCCTAGCCCTTGTTTATTATATGCCACAGGTATGTGTAAAAAGGGGTAGGACTTTGACATTCTCACTACCATCTTGTCTCTCACTGTGGACATCCTGTTTTTCACATAAAAACTGTTCAAAAAATACTCTAAGAAAATTAAGAAGTACTCTAAAATTAAGCTTCAAAGTAGATATCCTTGTAGCCTGTGATTATCCATCATGCTTGGATTTTTAAACACAAGATACTCTGCATGAAGAGATAATTTCACCATGACTGGTTTAATCTTTGCCTCCCTCATGCAACACATAGCAATTTGTTCCCACTGATCTGTGTGACTATTGACATCGGCCTCAGCAGCTTTACAAAATGAAGATGAACCGCTTCCACTATTACCACATTTCACCATTTGAGGGCTACACATAGCCCTTGACTTACAACAATGCATTTAGTGACCGTTTGAAGTTACAACAGCACTGAAAAAAGTGACTTACGACCATTTTTCACACTTATGATCATTGCAGCATCCGCATGGTCACATAATCAACATTTGGACACTTGGCAACTGACTCATATTTATGATGGTTGCAGTGCCAGGGGCCATGTGAACATCATCTGCAACCTTCTGACAAGCAAAATCAATGGGAAGCCAGATTCACTTTACAATCATGTTACTAACTTAACAGTGATTTAACAACTGTGGCACGTAAGGTCACAAAATGGAACAAAGCTCACTTAACTGTTTTGCTCAGCTATGGAAATTTTGGGCTCAATTGTGGTTGTAAATTAAGGACTTCCTGTATAACTTTCATCCTTCCCAACTAGCTTTAACCACAGCTTTGATGACTGAAAGACCTTTGAGCCATTTTCTTTGGACGGTCCCACAATACACTGGACAGGCTGTAATTTTAATTTCAAATTTCAACAAATGGCACCAGATAAGGCCTTCCAAGGATTTTAGAGTTGGTAAAATCTTCAAGGAGAGTTTATCTCCTGATGGCTTCATGGATCAGCCTTATAATTTTATTGAAATAACACAGAAGTAGTTTGGTATTGCTTTTTCCTGGATATTTCTCAGACTTTTCAGTTGAAGCGGCAACCTTGAGATTTCCTGATAATCTCCTAGTCAAGTAAATAACTAAGTCCAACCCTGCTTAATTTGTCAAGATCAACTACTGCTTAATAGTTATCTTCAGCCCTTGTAGAGATATAAAAGCTTTTGGGATTAAGATTTGGTGGAATATTCAAAAGATTTTTAAGAAAAAGATAAAATTTACTCCACAATTATTTCTACTGGGTGTTATTACAGATGGTGATACCAAAGAAATTAACTTGATGTTGAATTTGATAACAGCTGCAAGGTTATTGGTTGGGCAATATTGGAAAAAGGATTGCTTGCCTACTATAGAAGAATGGAC
>NW_015386720.1:362761-365130 GCF_001527695.2 Protobothrops mucrosquamatus
TCCCAATTTCTTTTTCCAAATTCAGTCTGGCCTGTGCTTGTTTACGTTTATGTGCATTGTTCATAGCAATTAATATTCCCCTCATGTAGGCTTTGCCAGCATCCCATACAGTATTTATAGAAGTTTCATTATTCAAGTTAAATTGGAAAAATTCTTGCAAACAGTCCTTCAACAATTTAACTTTATCCTCATAGTTGAAAAGCCCTGCAGTATCTTCTTAAACTCATAATGTTCATTGCCCTGCACCATAACTGGAGGAGGGGACTTCTCTCCAACTGGTCTCATGCTAGTTTCTTGGAATGGTTTTAACAGGCTACAATGGAACACCAGATGGACCCGTCTTAAGTGTTTTGGCAACCGTAACTCAACTCTCACTGGGTTTATGATCCAAACAATTGGGAAGGGTCCTATATACTTAGCTTGAGATACTTGGTAGATAGGTATACCTTATCCCCAATACTAGATTTCTTCTGGGGAGCTCTCTTCTGGTCAGCCTGCCTCTTATGTGATTCCCTGGCCTTACCCAATGCCTTCTGTACATCCCCCAGGTGGCTTTTAGGGTTTCCATCCATTCAGCTAATGATACTGAGGAGGGAGGTTCCCTCGGCAGCTCTGGCATCGGTACAAAATCTACCCCTGTAGCTATCTTGAATGGGGTGAACCCAGTGCTACTATGTACCGAGTTATTATACGCCACTTCTACAAAAGGTAGGAGCCCCGCCCAATTGGTGTGCTGATAGTTTACATAGCAATGTAAATATTGCTCTATTAATGAGTTGGCTCTCTCAGCCGCCCCATTTGTACTCGGATGAAACCTGGAACTAAGTTTCTGTGAGGACCCTATTAGTTTTATAAACTCCTGCCAAAACTTTGCGGTGAACTACACTCCCCGGTTGGAGATATGCCTCAGGACTCCTGTTCTATCCCAGCCTATTGCCGTCCTTGTTAGAGGCACAAGGACCAAGCCCCTGCTGATACAATAGGCTGGAGACTTTAAAACAAAACAAAATCCCTTTTATTTGGGTGACAAACCTGTCAATAAGTCCAACACACAAACAGCAAAACTCAAGTCCAAAGGAAGGAAATAGTCCATAGGAACACGTTGCAAACAAGACGAACAGACCAGGATTCCAAGAAGCACTTTGCAAACGGTTGCCTTCAGCAACCAGCACCGCCCACACCTCCACTTTTTATACAGCAATCCCAGGGCGTTGCCTCTCATTGCCTTCTCCGTTTACTTTAGAGTTGTTGCATAGACTGCTGTTGTTTTTCTCTTCCTAATTGACGACGCCTGCGATTATCAATTAGCACATCCAGCTGTGAGCTTTCCGAATCTGACTCATGCTCCTCACACAGCTGAGCTTCATCAGAAACACGACTGGAGGGGCCAGGCTCTTCATCAAGCCGTGAGTCCTGTAATTCATCAGAGCCTCCCTCTGACCCTGACGGCCCCTCAAAGGCCTCCTCCACCTCCTCCTCAGATTCCTCAGACTCAGCTGTTGGGAACACAGGCTGGCATGGAATCACAACACTATCCCGCACCGCAGGGCCCTTCCCCCGGGTCTGCCGATCCGGATGCGGTCGGGATGGGAATTGGTCATGAAAGGCGGTCACCAAAGCAGGAGCATGAATGGTGGTCGCATCCTCCCAGGTGAACTCCTCCGGTCCGTAACCTTTCCATTCAATCAGATACTGGAAGCGACATTTCACCCAACGGGAGTCCCGAATGCTGGCAACCTCGTACTCAGGAGCACTGTCTCCATCACGTTGTTCTGGTGGGGGAGGTTTGGCTCGGCGGAGTGGACACGCCGGTTGCTCAGGGACCAACAGAGAGCAGTGAAAGACTGAATGTACCCGCATGGAACGTGGCAGAGTTAAGTGATAGGCAACCGGATTGATGACAGCCTCGATGGGGAACGGTCCTACATATCGGTGGTCTAATTTCTTGACTGGCCGGGTTGACGGTAGGTTCCTGGTGGACAGCCATAACCGGTTTCCCACCGATAGTAGAGGCGTATCCTGCCTCGACCAATCAGCAAACCTTTTGTAGTCAGCCTTGGCCTTCTCCAACTGTCGCTGCACCAATCGATGGATCGCCTGTAACTCTGCCATGTAGTCGTTCGCTGGTGGTCCCGGTGCGTCTAATGGGGAAAGAGGGAAAAAACGAGGATGATAGCCCACATTGGCTAAGAATGGGGTCATCTGCGTGGAGGTGTGCTGGGAGTTATTGAATGCAAACTCAGCCACCGCCAGATAGTCCACCCAATTGTTCTGCTGCTGATTGACATAGCAGCGCAGATATTGTTCCAGGATTCCAATGACCTTCTCGGTCCCTCCGTCAGTTTGGGGATGATGTGCGGACGAGAGGC